>NW_024087237.1:0-34382 GCF_009730915.1 Dioscorea cayenensis subsp. rotundata
GCCCTTCCAAATGGTGAATTGACTTGAATCTTCTTGGAAGTTGGCACACATCTCCACGTTTATGAACTGCTCTCGTGTCTTGGTCCTTGAATTGAACAAGAACTCCCAACATTGTGTCTTTATAGCCTATCATTGCTTCCTTTTTACTCTTCAAGGCATTCACAACCTATATGCATAAAAGAACACCAAATACACAATATGAGACATAAACCATAGTAAAAATGATGCTCAATCCATGTAAAACATATATAAAAATATGTCTACTCAAGCATTTATCACTCGGCCTCACAACCCTACCTGTACGAAAGTAACATTGAAACAACACATATTAGTGTAAAACCCGAGAAAAGTAATGCTCAACATAAGGAAAGAATGCTTCGCATTCATATCACACAAGCACTTATCACTACTTGTTGACGAATTGGAAGACCAAGACCCTCCTTTCCGGAAGACCAAGAACTCAAGTGAGATTGAGCTTGTTCAGAAAGTGGTATCCATCTGAATGAGACTGATTGCATTATGGAATAGAAAATGAAGACAAATGAGACTGAGGCAACCTAGGGTGACAAGGATTGATAGGGTGAATTCTTAGAGCAAGGTCAAGCAAAATTGTGATAGGGGGCATCCCAGAGATAGGCCTTAGAGAATGGAGCCCTTTGTCAAGCGATTGGAATGACCACAGAAGCGTCACGATTCAAAGCTGGGAATCTCTGTGTCAAGCCCTTGCCCTTGATCTATGTCTTTATATCAGTGCAAGAACATGTTCACTTTCCACACGCTACATCAATGCACGACTCTTAGATAAGTTCTATCAAAGATTCCTTCCAATTAACTCAGTTCTGCACATTGTTGGAGAAGGGGGATTCTCATTCAATAGACAGAGTCAAAGCTGACCGAGTCAATGACTAGAGAGAGTAGATCAGGCTTTCGGCTATGGGGATGGCGAAACCCAATATCTTCCATCCTTACATAGAATAGAATAAAAAAAAGAAATTGCTTGAGATCTATATGAGAATGAAAGCCTATCAGCGGTTAAGTCAGCGAGACCAGCCACATAAGCCCCTTTAGAGATAGGGGTAGTCAGAGGCACTGTTAACCTTAATCGGCATACGCACCGGGCATAATCAACTCATCTCGAAACTTTAATCAAGAGAGAAAGCGAGTCCATGGACCAGGAAGACAAGCAAAGGGAATAGCCAAAACGTCCATCACAACAATTTCATTGCCTCAGTTTAAACAACCGAATTTCCTAGCGCCACTAATAGGTAGTATTAACAAGAACCAAATTCAGGAAATCAATAAAAAATCAGTCTGTTGTAGTAACTGGTGTAGGAGCATACGCATAAAAAAAAGCCATTTCTTCCATTTGGGTAAAAGACTAAGCTAATCGAATCAAATAAGTCAATAACTCACTCAATAAGAATAAGAGGATCTTCTTATTGAGGTTGAGTGACGGGAACTGACCAATGATGAGAGCTAAAAGAAGGATTCATTTCCATAGCGGCAGCGTACACGAGGACCTAATCATGAGAGGCGAGCGGGTGGTCATGATATTATAATGTTTGTATAGATATGGTTTATTTGGGAAAGTCACTAAATCTTCAACTACAAAATACACGAAGAGTCTCTCGAGAAGGCTTTTATTTGGTATATCCTTGTCCCGTCCCTTTTTTCAACCCATTGATAGGTTGCGAGCTTCAGATATGTAGGATAGAGAAGGAGTTCCAACCTCTCATCTTTTTTCAAGGCAACCCTCACGCATAGAGATTCCCCAGACCTTTCCCCCTGTACCTCTTCCAATAGAGTTTGCTCCTACACTCTTTGAGTACGCTTTGGAGGTATGAGGTCTTGGAAAGGGTTCCCTTTTCCCTATTGGGGCGAGCTACAGCTATCGTTTTCCTATCACGGTGGCCGGATTGGACGGCTCTTCCCTCTTGGGCACAGCTGCCACAGCAACTTCACAGCTTAAAGCCGTATCCTTTACTACCGCTTGCTTGCTCACTTCCCTTACTCGCTAGCTTTACAGCTCTTTGGACTACTTGATTGCTTGGTGAAGCTTGATTGCATATGCCACTATTTTTTTGCTACCGGCACAAAGGACTACATACGTATTTAGATGCGGTGGCTTGGAAGCAAGCTACCTTGACCATCTTCAAAGTGTAAAAATAATATCTTGATCAATCAAAGGCTTACGTCGTAGGCTGATCTACATTCGACCACGCTGACGGTGACTTCGAAGCACTACGGACGAGGACAAAAATCCAGTGACCAATTCTGCACTTGTTTTTGGAGCCGAGCAATTGGCTAAATTCTTCCATAACATAATGGGACGGGGTTGTGCGCGAGTCGAGTGACGTAGGTTCAGAAGAGTACTTCGCGCCACAACCATCACTTTTCTATATGTTCTACAGACCTATGCCTGCTGCTTCATCTAGTAGAAAAGATTCATAGATATGTGACAAGATCCCCTTGCGTATATCCCGCAAGTCCACGAGTTTGTCGAAGAAATAATCCCGGGTGAGCGGGTATCGAATCCACAAGGATTAGGGAGTAAAGACACTTAATTTGATTCTTAGCTATGTGGAATATCAACAATGATAAGTGTGACAATGATTTAATTCTCAACAATTAAAAGCAACAAGTAAGAGAGCAAAAGTAAGGAAGAGGTGAGGCAATTGATAAAGATGGGGTACTCGGATGATGCTTCACCTAGGATAATCGCTTCAAGTGCAAGAACTCTCTATTATGCTTCCTAATCAATGCAATGGTGAGTTGTGGAAATCCTTACATACATAGTCCCAAATCTAAGGTCAACTATGCCTAACTCTATTCATGTCCCGGAGGAGAGATTAAATAACCTCTCAACCTCACTTTTCGAATAAAGTTGCAATGAGCTCTAGGGATTCAGGGTGATAAATCTCTTCCCTAATTATAGACCTAACCCTTTTGGCACAGTGAAAGGTCCCTAACCATAATTAAGCCCTAGATACTAAGATCCCTCAGCGCTTCACTCCGTTGCACGCGCAACTAAGCCCCAACGGAGATTTATCCCCTAGACCATTCACTCTATTATGGCCACAAAGAACTCGAGGCGGAGGTAGAATCTATCACGTCGGAGGGAAAGGGGCGCTCCTGTACCTCTGGACTCACCCTCTCAACCCTCTCCAACCTAGCTTTTGTCTAGCAGCTCGTGGTGTGTCACTCACTCACAAGGTTACCAACAAGAAATCTCAACCCTAGTGTCACTCTTGGGGAAATGTTCTTACAATCAAGCATTCAAGGTTGGAACTCACAATAAACATCAATTTATTGAAAGCATATTAAAGAAGTTCAATGAAACAAATACATCCTAGGGTTCACAATCACCCAAGTAACCACTAGGGGTTTAGCTCTCCATGGAGCTAAGTACAATCAAAGAAATCGAATGTAAAAAGCAATGAATCCATAAAGAAACCCCTTGATGGTCGTGTTGATGGTCTTGTGGAGAGTCCTCTACTCATGCATAAGGGATCCATTATCCGACCTAGGATACACCTCGCCGAATCAATGCCGATGAAAGCACTCCCAATAACCTTCTTCCAAATGACGCGAGATGTTGGAGCCATAGAACCTCTCCAAAAACCTAGCCAATACCCCACAAAACCCTAGCCGAAGCCCTATCTCAAGTTGGGGAAAAGATGGAGAAAAGAATACCAAAATCGAGGGCTGAATCGGCTTTAAATAGAGGTGGAATCGGGCGACCCACAGGCGTGGATGGTACAGCGCCCGTCGCGGAATTTCCACACGGCCGTGGATAATTTCCACACGCCCGTGTGGATTCTCTGTTCTCTAATTTCTCGGCCAGTGTGAGCAGATCTTGCTCACGATGGTTACTCTTTGTGCTATTCTCGATCTTTGACCTGAATAACTTCCCAATTCCGTATTTTCATCGGGGTAATGCAAACGGGCACATGTTTACGTCGTGAATCACTTGCTTCTTCAATAATATACATGTTGGTGGACCCCTCATTCTTATGTGCATAAATCGGAATGCTCGATTGTGACTGCCTTTGTGCCCCTCCAAATGGATGTGCTCACTCGAATTCGAGGAGGTTGGCACACACTTTAGCATCTCACACGACCTATGTCTTGGCGTTTGAACCTTAGCAAGATTTCCTCCAAAATAGGTGCATTATGATCCACATTGGCCTATTTCCTTCATACTCGAGCCTCACAACCCTACTGCATAAAAAGTAACATAAAAACACACATATTAGTCTAAAAACCTGAGAAAAGTAATGCTCAACATAAGGAATGAACACTTTGCATTCATATCGCACAAGCACTTATCAAACTCCCCCACACTTAAGCTTTTTGCTTGTCCTCAAGCAAACATTAAAACGATACGTGCATCAATGAAGAAAATATTGAAAGTGCTTGGCCTTAGGTTCACGAGGGCATAAAAAGAAAGTATTCTACAAGTAAGGAAAATCTCAACACTAAAGATGAAAAAAATCAATGCTCTACCTAAAAAAACTTGAATAAAAAGGACAACAAACCCGAATTTTTGTGTATGTGTCGAACTCACTCAAAAACAACCCAAAAGTATACTCCTCAAAGTTCTAAGTATAAGGGACTTATTTATCTACAAAAGTGACAAAAAAATTTTTTAAAAAGATGGTAGTAGCTTCACACATTCTCTAAGGTAGCCCTTTCCAAAGCGGCGGCTAAGGTGGCATTCACACTTTTCGAGGGTGGTAGCTCTTTCTACCAGTGGTAGCTTTCACTCATCCTATGAGATAGCTCTTTCTCTCATTAGGGCATAAGCGGTATCCGACTCGTGAGAGTAGCTTCATACTTCATAGATGGTAGCTCTTTCCACCCAACAAATACAAATAAACAATAAACCTATTTTGTTCCTTCTTTTTCATTTTTCATGAATTTAGCAAAAGAGTAAAACCTAACTAGTCCCTTTAACATCGAACATGAGTTTCCAATAGAGTTCGAGAGTGAGTAGTGCACTAAGTCTAAATCGGGCAAAAAAATTCCTAAAAAAATTCAAGCAAGAACTAGAGCATGAAAACATTCAATGTTAACAATTCTCCTAGACTTAAGAATATAATCATTGCAACTAAGGTGAACTTCCATTGGCTATGTGAGCATATATCAATCAAGAACAATAGAAAAGATATGCGCATTATGAAACTCCCCCACACTTAAGTTGTACATTATCCTCAATGTACACATGCAAGCTCACTCAAAATATATCATTAAAAAAATAGATGTGGGAGAAGCAATCAAAACAATACTCCCCGACTCCTAGTGTTGCGTTTGATGAAGCTAATTCACTTTGGGAGTAGTGTTCCAACAGGGTTGTGAAGCTCACATGGCCAAGTGCGTGAAAGCACCTTGGCCGTGCCCATGACTAAGTCTCAATTCCCAAGATGACAAGACCATCTGCACGCATACGAGGGGTGTTCGGGTGAAGCTCAAGAAAAAAACAAAAAAAATAACTCGAGTGCATAAAAAGATGAAGCAATGAATACAACTCGGTAAATGCAACATAACATAAACTTAGAAGGAAAAATCCTTTCTGAGTGAACAAGTCTTAAAAAAAGAAAATAGAATAAAGTAAAATGCACGCAAGGAAATAAAAAGTTAAGTGTCGGAGTCACTCTCGGCCTCCTGTGCTGCTGCTGCTGCTGAGGTGGCATATAGTGGAATCCTCCGGTCTTTGGGGTCGAGGATGGAGGTGCGGGGAGGCCGAGGGATGCAGGTCTCGGGAGATCTCGAATGAAGTCGAATCGGGCGATAAGATCGTGTCTTGAGTGGCTGCATAGCACGGAGCTCCGCTATCTCGAGTCCAAATCTCTCTAACATCGGGTCTCCGAGCCTCTCAATACGGTCATAGGCTCGAGTACCCGGTGCTCTGAGAAGATGGAGGAGTTCTTTGGACAACCCCCGTGAGTATCTCCTTCGCTCTCGGTGATCTCAGCGGTAGGCTGTGGTGAGAATATAAACCCACAGCCCAAACCTCAGTACCAACCGCATCGTCACGATCATATCGAGCGCATGAGAGGAGTGGGCACAACTGTCCTCTCAGCACCACATAGAGCGTTACCCAAACCCATTCCCAGAATGAGTCTTGTGATATAAGGACCAGCAAATAGTAGACCCACTCTCGTCGAATGACCCCGGTACTACAAAACGTCTGCTAGAATGCACCCTAAGTGAAGTGGCACATTGCGGGCCATGAAGTATAAGACGAGATCCGGCTGGTCAAAGCGGGTCGTGTTATCCTTTTCGACACATCACGGACCTGCTTGATGACTGCGTGTATATATCTGTAACTGAACCGGGACAAACTAGAGGCCTTCGACAATCCCGGTTCGTACTCCCCACGTCCACACAAAATCCTGTACGCATGATATGGAGTGACTAACATTGAAAAGTCTACTAGTAGTCGGCGATACCCCATGGTACCTGTATAAGCGACATCGTATAGCCCGTCCTAATCGAAAACTCAGTGACGCTCATGGAGAATGGATGTTTGAATGCCTGAAACTGTATCGCCTCTATAGTATCAACTCTCCCATGCAGTAATCGAAAATCAAAGGACGCTAAAACCTCTAGCGTTAGTGCGCGGTAAGTTGGCTCACTAATTGTTGGTAGCCTCCACCAGCTTCCCACTGCCAGCATCTCATCAATCTCATTAATTACCTCGTCACCCTGCTGAATATCTCGAAGCACTTGTACATCCGCGAAGCAAGTCTTACCAAACCCAAGTGCTGAAAATCTCTCGAAGTGAGCCTGATGCTCGGGGTTCGAGAATTCCACAGGTATCGTCTCGGGTGAGGTGAGTCTGAGGCGCTTCACCTTGTTCTTCTTCACGCGAGGTGCCATATCTACAGTGCAAAAGAAGAAAATAATAAAAAATCTCAGAAGCAATATACTGCAGAATTCCACACGGGCCTATGGAAATTATCCACGCCCATGTGGATCTGCAGAGCGTGAAACTCCCGCACGGGTGCACAACAAATCTTAACAATTCAATTTAAAACCACTTCTAAATGCTTACTACACATCCATCATGCATGAAAATTCGCATTTCAAAGTATTTAATCCGTGAAAAACCATAATTGGCGAAGAAAAGAGGATAAAAAGGTCACCGAAGAGATGAATATGAAAACTTCTGAAATTCGGTAAGATTTCCGAAGAAAATTCCTCCTAACAGTGATGAAGGGTCGGAAAGATGATCAATAACCATTTTCCGGTGACTGGAGATGAAGAATGAGAAGGATCACAAGGTTTTTAAGGAGAAAATCGCATCTCTTTGAATTCTGTGTATCCCCACGAGCGTGTGGAAATTACCAATGCCCGTGCGCCTCACTTCGAGAGCGCCACAGGGACGTACACACGTCCCTGTGCTTTCTCGAGAAAACGCTCCTTTGACTCTACTCGCTCTCCCACGGGCATCCGAGAAATTACCCACGCCCGTGCACGGACCCACGAGGCGATGCCGCCCCTATGGCTTCCGTGGACATCCGAGAAAACTATCAAGTCTTACATACTCCCGTGCGGAAATTCCCCACGAGCGTGGACATTTACATGCTCAACTCACGAGGGCAGCGAGCCGCCCTGTTTTTCTCGGGATGGAAGGAACACCTGCAGAGATTTGCACGGGCGTGCGAAGTACCCACTCCCGTGTGTGGTTCACAAGGTTACCCACAGGGGTGAGTCCACACCCCTGTGTGTTCTTGGGAAAATCTGCCCAACTCTGCAGGAGTTCACCGCCCATCGGGAAATTACCCACTCGGCGTCGAGTGGTTACATGGTGCGCTCACGTGGGCAGCCCGTACGCCCTTGTGCCTTCTCCGGATGAGCTCGCGAGTATACACCCGCAGGGCGCTGGAAATTCCACTGCCCGCGTGTGTTTTCTCGGATGACTTAGAAAAACATGCGAGGCTCGCAAAACTATTCGAACATGTTTACACACTCGGGAGCACTGCTATATTATGCAAAATTTACCAGATAAAAACACGAAATAGAACTCAAACGACCAAACTTCACCAACTCTCAACAAACCTCACAATGAGTTCTTTTAAAAACCCACAACAAAATCGCAGCACAAGCACTTAAAAATTGAAACACCAACACTTAACAGTTTATTCATGAAAACAAACTAAACTAAAAGGTGCGAGAACAATAAACACTTGGGTTGCCTCCCAAGAAGCGCTTGTTTAACATCACTAAGCTTGACGTATCTTTCTTACCTCACGGGAGTTCATAAATGAATGTTGCCCTCTTACCCATGGCTTGAAAGCATGATGAGCAAAGTCTTTTAAGGGTAGAGGGTGTACTCTCAGGCTTCAGACCACTTAGCAATGGTTCGTCCAACTTCCTTGGCTCATGTACGTCTCCAACAATCTTTGAGCGTTTTCGGTGGCTTCTCCGAGCCCTCTTCATTTTTCGAGACACCGTCTTCAAGATCCCCGGGGTAGATGTTTCTTCTCAGTCGAAACAAAGCATCATTACTTCTTCATTGCTCTCCTCTTGGTCGAACAAACCTTCATATGGATCCGGGTTCGAGCATTTCCGCACATATTCATCAACAAGCTCATCGGTAGTGTCTAGAAAGTATAAAAGTGTCATCGAAATCAAGAGAATGCCGCATGGCTTCAAGCAAGGCCGTATGTGAGCTTGTCATCTCCAACTCTCAATGTGAGCTCTCCGCCGTCCATGTCAATCAATGCTTTAGAAGTCTGCAAGAACGGTCTCCCAAGTATCAAGGGTACGTCCGCATTCAGTCGAACCAAGCATCATTACTTCTTCATTGCTAACCTCTTGGTCGAACAAACCTTCATATGGATCCGGGTTCAACATTTCCTGCACATATTCATCAACAAGTTCATCAGTAGTGTCTAGAAAGTATAAAGTGTCATCTAAATCAAGAGAATGCCGCATGGCTTCAGCAAGGCCGTATGTGAGCTTGTCATCTCCAACTCTCAATGTGAGCTCTCTGCCATCCATGTCAATCAATGCTTTGGAAGTCTGCAAGAACGGTCTCTGAAGTATCAAGGGTACGTCCGCATCCTCATCGACATCTAGCACTACAAAGTCCACCGGAAAAATGTACTTATCCATCTTGACAAGCACGTCTTCAATGATGCCTCTCGAATGTCGTACCATTCGGTCCGCCAATTGTAAAGTCATCCGAGTAGGCCTAGTCTCTCCTAAGACTAGATTTTGGAAGAAATTATATTGCATGACGTTGATACTTGCCCCTGAATCCGCCAATGCCATTTCCTCACCTAAGTTGCCGATGTTACACGGAATGATGAAGCTTCCCGGGTCTTTCTTCTTGTTTGGCATGTTCTTTTCAACACTGCCGAGCATGAAGCATCTAGCACCACTAAAGCACTCTCCTCCAATTTTCTTTTGTTGGTCAATAGGTCTTTCAGGAACTTCGCTTACTTAGGCATTTGAGCCAATGCCTCTACAAAAGGAATATTGATGTGGAGTTGCTTGAACAGAACTCGAGAACTTCTTATACTGTTCATCCCCTTGGTCATTCTTCAATCTAGAGGGGTAAGGGATTCTTGGCTTGAATGGTGGGGATGCCACCTCTTTCTCTTTGTTTACTCCCTCCTCAACCTCTACAACCTCGGGTGCGTGTTCTTTCAGCTTTTCACTCGGAAGCCTCCCTTCAACCTCATGACCACTTCTCAAAGTGATCGCCTTCACATGTTCTCTAGGATTGGTTTCTGTGTTCTTGGTAAACTTCCATGTGACCTTTCGGAGAGAGATTTCGCAATTTGCCCCACCTAATTTTCAAGGTTGTGCAAGGAGGCGGTGTGATTGCAAAGTGTAGCCTCGACTGATTCAAACCTTGTATTTGCCGATTGAACAAATCTAGCCAAGTGCTTCTCCAAATCCGTCATTCGGGTTTCCAAGCCTGAACTTCTGTTTTCCACTTGAGGGGCTTGTTGAAGTTGTTGGAAACCCGATGGCCCCATGGTGTTCTATGGGCCTTGATTACTCCATGAAAAATTGGGATGATTCTTCCAAAGTGAATTGTAGGTGTTTTTGTTGGATTCCCTTGAGGTCTCATGCCATTACCTACAAAGTCAACGTTCTCAACTGAACAAACATCACCAATGACGATTGGGCAATCAGAGGGAGCATGTCCTCCACCACAACCGGTGCAATTGGTCACAGCCGCAACTCTATTCGAAGCTATAAGATCTAGCTTCTTACTCAAACTCTCCACTTGGGCCGCCAATGAAGTTACCACATCAATTTCATGGAGACCGGCCACCTTTTTCTCCCTAGCGTTCCACTAGTAGCTATTTAACCCCATTTCCTCAATCAATTGACGAGCCTCATCGGGGTCTTGCTACCTAAGGTACCTTCGCGCCGCATCCAAGAGTTGCCTTTGTACTCGGGTTCAAACCATTGTAGAAGGTTTGAACAATCATCCACTCGGGAATCCGTGTTGCGGACACTTTCGCAGGAATTCCTTGAACCTTTCCCATGTCTCAAATATAGACTTCAATTCCAACTGCACAAAGGATGAGATCTCATTCATAAGCTTTGCTGATTTTCCGGGAGGGAAATAATGGGCTAGAAAAGCTTCTACCATCTGCTCCCATTTAGTGATTAATACTCTAGGTAATGAGTGTAGCCACTGCTTTGCTCTCCCCTTTAAGGAAAATGGGAAGGCTCTCAATTTGATGGCATCATCCGTCACACCATTTATCTTCACAGATGTCACACACCTCGAGGAAGCTCTCATGTGATCTGTTGGGATCCCTCATCGGCCAAACCGTTGAATTGTGTGGGCTCACTGCGAGCATATGGATGAATGCCGGCTTTAGCTCAAAGTTCGGAGCTGTAATTGGGGGACGTACGATACTCGATTGTGTCCCCAACATTGAAGGTCTGTCATAATCGGATAGTGTTCGTTATTGCTCATTTTGTTCTGCCATGTTTTCAGATCCTTCTACTTCCAAATCAGCTAGATTATGCTGTTCTTGCCCTGAGTTCTTTCCCTTTTCTTCTAATTGTATGCGTTCAAGCTCGGGGTCTCCTTCAATCAATATTGATGGATTCCCTCGGGTCATAACCCCGGAGCTGCACCAAAAAAAGAAAGAAAAAGACAATCGAACGATGATAGAATAAGAAGATATTAATTAGAATGTGTGGTAAAATAGCTAAGAAAAACAAAGTGCAAAGTATCTCTAAACGCCTAGCTCCCGAGCAACGGCGCCAAAAACTTGACAAGATCCTCTGCGTATATCCCACAAGTGCACGGGTTTGTCGAAGTAATAATCCCGGGTGAGCGGGTATCAAATCCACGAGGGAGTAGGGAGTAAAAAAACACTTAATTTGATTCTTAGCTATGTGGAATATCAACAATGATAAGTGTGACAATGATTCAATTCTCAACAATTAAAAAGCAACAAGTAAGAGAGCAAAAAGTAAGGAGGAGGTAAGGTAATCGATAAAGATGGGGTACTCGGATGATGCTTCACCCTAGGATAATCGCTTCAAGTGCAAGAACTCTCTATTATGCTTCCTAATCAATGCAATGGTGAGTCGTGGAAATCCTTACATACATAGTCCCAAATCTAAGGTCAACTATGCCTAACTCTATTCATGTCCCGGAGGAGAGATTAAATAACCTCTCAACCTCGCACTTTTCGAATAAAGTTACAATGAGCTCTAGGGATTCCAGGTGATAAATCTCTTCCTAATTATAGCCCTAACCCTTTGGTCTAGGCGGAAGGTCCATAACCACAATTAAGCCCTAGATACTAAGATCCCCTCAACGCTTCACTCCATTACACGCGCAACTAAGCCCCAGCGGAGATCCATCCCTTAGACCATTCACTCTATTATGGCCGCAAAGAACTCAAGGAACGGAGGTCGAATCTATCACATCGGAGGGGAAAGGGGACGGTCCTATACCTCTCGACTCACCCTCTCAACCCTCTCCAACCTAGCTTTGTCGAACGCTCGTGGTTTGTCACTCACTCACAAGGTTACCAACAAGAACTCTCAACCCCTAGTGTCACTCTAGGGGAAATGTTCATACAATCAAGCATTCAAGGTTAGAACTAACAATAAACATCAATTTATTGAAAGCATAATAAAGAAGTTCAACGAAACGAATACATCCTAGGGTTCACAATCACCCAAGTACCCACTAGGGGTTTAGCTCTCCATGGAGCTAAGTACAATCAAAGAAATTGAATGTAAAAGCAATGAATCCATAAAGAAATCTCCTCTATGGTCGTGTCGATGGTCTTGTGGAGAGTCCTCTACTCGTCGCAAGGGATCCTTTGTCCGGCCTAGGATACACCTCACCCGATCGATGCCGACGAAAGCTCTCCCAATGACCTTCTTCCAAATGACGCGCGATGTCAGAGCCGTAGAACCTCTCCAAAAACCTAGCCAATACCGCTCAAAACCCTAGCCGAAGCCCTGTCTCAAGTTGGGGTAAAGATGAAGAAAAGAATACCAAAAATCGGGCTGAATCGGCTTTTAAATAG
This sequence comes from Dioscorea cayenensis subsp. rotundata, assembly GCF_009730915.1. Taxonomy (NCBI): domain Eukaryota; kingdom Viridiplantae; phylum Streptophyta; class Magnoliopsida; order Dioscoreales; family Dioscoreaceae; genus Dioscorea; species Dioscorea cayenensis. The sequence continues at coordinate 12,534 of NW_024087237.1, forward strand.
GGTCGAATCGAGCGACTCCACCGGCGTGGATGGTACACGCACCCGTGCGGAATTTCCACACGGTCATGGATAATTTCCACATACCCGTGTGGATTCTCTGTTTCTCTAATTTCTCAGCCGACTGTGAACAGTACTGGTACAGTAGTTGCTACTGTGCTATTCTATAGTCTTTGACCTGAATAACTTCCCAATTCCATATTTTCATCGGGGTAACACAAACGAGCACACGTTTATGTCGTGAATCAATTGCTTCTTCAATGATATACATGTTGGTGGAGCTCTCGTTTTTATGTGCATAAATCGGAATGCTCGAGTGTGACTGCCTTTGTGCCCCTCCAAATGGATGTGCTTACTCGAATTAGAGGAGGTTGGCACACACTCTAGCATCTCACACCTGACCTATGTCTTCGCGTTTGAACCTTAGCAAGATTTCCTCCAAAATAGGTGCATTATGATCCACATTGGCCTATTTCTTTCATACTCGGCCTAACAACCCTACCTGCATAAAAGTAACATAAAAACACACATATTCGTGTAAAAACCTGAGAAAAGTAATTCTCAACATAAGGAATGAACACTTCGCATTCATATCGCACAAGCACTTATCAATATGCTTTTAATTAGAAGGAAGAACCGACATAAAAATCTTCCTCGTGTATCATCTGTAGCAGAACTATGAACAGGAGCTAGCAATCCGGACCGTATTGAAGAGGTTCCTGAGACACAGCATGGAAGAGTCAAAATATTAAGAAGCGAGGTCCAAGAATGAAGAAGGGGTAGAATTACTGAATGAATATGAGCTGTGGCTAATACCTGAGGCATAAAAGAGGCATTTTACACGGGATCCAGAAACCACCAGCCATCTCGACCTAATTCATGATGAGTCCACCAACTTCCTGGCGAGATGCCTACGATTAAAAACAACTGACATGTTAAGATCCAAATTCGAATTGGTTCCTAGTCCTGGTTAGAGACCACTGTGTTTGCGCCGGTGGTCCAACAAAGAGGCAAAGTAGTGGTCTCTTTCTATCCATTACGAATGACACGCTTCGCCTGCTCCCTCACGTGTCCATTAGCTCTCCTGTCTAGAGCGAAGATAAGGCAAAAAGCGTCGCTGAAGCAAGATGAGTAGGCTTCTATTCCTACACAACAATAGAGCAGGTGCGTATTTTGCGCCCACAAAATGTTTGAATAATCGCGTAAAGGGCGAGCTTCTTATATGGGATCCGACGCATACAGAAGAGTGAAGCAGCGTTCCATTCTTTTCGGCGGCATCCTTCCACATTGGCAGCGAGTGGAGTGCCACAATCCCATTCATCATTTTTGATATACATAAGACAAAGCCGATAGCACTGGCTACATTTCCAGCATAAATGCAAGGAGGATGTATAGCTAATATAGGATCTTGTGGAACAGGATTTGATTCTGCAAGCGGTTCGGTATGAACGAAGAAATTTCGAACAAAAGGATCGGAACTCGTTGATGGGAAAGGAGAGGAAAAACAAAGCAATGCCAAGAGCTCCCTCAATCACTGCTCATCGATAGACGAAGCTCTCTTTTTTTATTTGTGCCGGATGCAACAAAAAGATTAGTCATTTTTTTCCTTCTCGCGAACCGCGGGAGCTCCCCAGCACCTAGAAGAGCAAAGCTCATTTTCCATCCTGGGTAAAGTGGCGCATAAAAAAGGGCTGACCCGTCAAAAGTACGGTTCCTTCGCAAACGAAGTTCAGAATCTACAAGGGTTCTTAGAACGAAGGGAGTGTATAACTGGGGTGCAGCCCCACTTTTTTGTTGGATAGAGAGAATTGAGTTCTTCACTAAGTTCGAGACAAAGGAAAAAAGAGTTAGCCCAAGCCTTATATTTGGTTATTTACTAAAATCCCCTTTTGGGGGAGAAGGTTGGATTGTTAGTGTGGACGATTTAGAAGATCAAATTGGAGGGCATGTATGGTTAGGTTCCATTTGTATACTTGGCGGAATTTGGCATATCTTAACCAAACCCTTTGCATGGGCTCGCCATGCATTTCTATGGGCTGGAGAGGCTTACTTGTCTTATAGTTTAGGTGTTTTATATGTCTTTGGTTTCATCACTTGTTATTTTATCTGGTTAAATAATACAGCTGAGTTTGATGGGCCCACCGGGCCAGTAGCTTCTCAAGCTCAAGCATTGACTTTTCTAGTTAGAGACCAACGTCTTGGGGCTAACGTGGGATCTGCTCAAGGACCTACTGGTTTAGGTAAATATCTCATGCCTTCCCCGACTGGAGAGGTTCTTTTTTGCATCAAAACAATGCGCTTTTAAAAAATATAATGGTCGGAAAAAATGAAAAAGTTGAAATTCACGAAAAATTGATGCAAAAAAAGACAAAACAGGGATTGGATTTTCCGGAAGAAAAGGTTAGATACCTGCTTGTATTTTTGAAATGGGATGGTCTTCAAACTCCCGAGATGCAGTCTAGACTGCGGGCTCTCCCCTTTCTGACTGGACTGACTCGGGGAAGGCTCAATTTGACCTCCTCCGGAGCATGCTTCACAGCCACTCATTCGTCCTGACCAAAGAGTAGAATCTATCTCTCAGCGATTCCTTTCTCCGCTAATCACCCCTTTCCCAACCAGCCCCCCCGATCGATCGTCGGTTGATCGGCGATAGGGGTTGAGATGGTTCGAAGTTGTCGGAACGAAATCGTTTGTTTGCTTTATCGAACAAAGCTTGATTAGGGGGTCGTCGGTTAGCCCCCTATTTTCAACCATTACAGCTGGTGTTGACCAGCTTTTCGATACGGACGGACACGAAGAAAAAAACGCAGGCAGCGGAAATGCAAAAAGGAAGAACAAAGATTCCCCGACCCTAATGACTCAACCACAAATCTGTTGAATGAAGGGGGATTGCTTACTCTCAGCCACTAGTTAGAAGGAAATCCCTTGACTGAGCATAAGCTCAGTCAAGTGAGAGCAGAGTGGAGATTCCATTCGAAGTAACATAACAGGATTCGTTAATGCACCATCTTCAAAAAAAAGCGGGATCCGGAGTTTTCGAGAAAAGGTCCCATCCGTCAATATCATGATTGGGTCGACCAGGCCAGATCATAAGTGAAATATCATGATCGGGTCGACCAGGTCAGGCCCGATCATGAGTGAATAGAAAATCTAAAACGTACATTGCTGTTCCAGCGGAAATACTTGGTTTAATTCTACCACTTCTACTAGGAGTAGCCTTTTTAGTGCTAGCTGAACGTAAAGTAATGGCTTTTGTGCAACGTCGAAAGGGTCCTGATGTAGTGGGATCGTTCGGATTGTTACAACCTCTAGCAGATGGTTCGAAATTGATTCTAAAAGAACCTATTTCACCAAGTAGTGCTAATTTATCCCTTTTTAGAATGGCTCCTGTGGCTACATTTATGTTAAGTCTGGTCGCTTGGGCCGTTGTACCATTTGATTATTGTATGGTATTGTCAGATCCGAACATAGGGCTACTTTATTTGTTTGCCATATCTTCGCTAGGTGTTTATGGAATTATTATAGCGGGTTGGTCTAGTAATTAGGGGGGCGGCCGTTCGGTCGCCTATGATAGACGGACCAATTGGTCAAAAAAGGTTTGTGCCGCAGGTGTTGAACGATCTACTCTACACAGGTGTGGGCTTACAGGGCTAGGGCTCATAAACCCTTTCTTTCATCAAGAGGGCCCTGGTCGGTCACTTTTCCGGGCCGGGATCGAGAAGTGGAAGTCATAAAAAAGAGATCTTTCTCTTCGCACCTCAGATCAAGAGGAAAGGTAGCTTGTCAAGCTGGCCTATATCTTCAATATTATAGCTGTCTTTTAACCGGCTGTTCTTCTTTGTCAACGCTACTAAGGACCCCTAGGTTCGCCTACTTGATGAATGAAAGAACATGAGAAAGGGTAATAAAAAAAAGAAAAGCCGACGAAAGCCCACTACTGTACAGTCGAAGTCAGCGGCTGAGTTAGCCTAGCCTCGCCTACTAAAAAGAAAGAAATAGTAGGCGAGCGAGTTAGCGAAGACGCTTAGGCTTATAGATAAGAGAGCGTCGGTGCGTAGCCTTTCATTCTACTACGCTACGCAAAAGTCACTTAGCTCGACCTTAATTTTTCTTTTAGTAAAAGGGGGGCACTACATAGAAGAACCGCTGTTCGCTTTACTTTACTAAGGTATAACCTTTCGCTCCCCGGGGAAAAGCCGCTTCGCACCACTGATAGACTACTAAAGATTCAATTTAAAAAGGCGCTACTTTGTTTTCGCAAGCCTTTGTCATTGTCAGTCAACTAAGTAGGTCGAACAGCCCCCTGCGAATCCGTAAATCTAAGGAGCATGCCGCAAAATAATGGATGGTCCCCTATGCATTTCATTCTTTCTGGAACGGATCGAATGAAAGTACCTTACCCCCCATCATGGTGAACCTCTCCTTGTGATCGGGATGAGGTAGATGCCTCCCAGCCGGGGGGCGGATCGAATCGGAGTTTCCTTAGGTAGCCACCGACCTACAGTTATCCTTAAACTTCCGTGCTTGGTGGAGAAGAAGCGAACAAAGGTACGCTCGCTTGCTGTCTTGTTCTCTGCCGCAGACTGGGATCGCTCGCCAGCTAGGCCCTCTAGAAGAAAGTTGGAGCAACATTCATTGTATGAGAACATATTACCCATTTTCGGGGACAAGGGGCGGAACGACCTCTCGATCTACTTACTGCAGCCCAGGACGGGCGTCGTCGTCTAGGCCTTCCCTGTTGCTCTGATCTCCCCTACGCCTAGGACGTTGTCTGGGACAAGAGCCATAGTTAGTTGCTGTTTCCATTTGGTTGTTTTTTCTCGTTGTTGATACCGGCAAGACCCAGCCAGATTATGATGTCTGCTGGTTGGTAGTGAGAGGACTCTTAGTACCCGCAAAAAAAAGGGGCGCTGGTGAAAAATCAATCATTTGATTTAGTTTCATGCTCTCCCTAGCAGCAGGAAAGGAGTCTATCTATCTGCCTAGCTTTGGTAGATTTCCCCCAACGCAATTCAAAAACGGAAATTCAAAGAATGCCTGAGGTGGATAAGTCCGACGACTCAGCAGCAGTGCGGAATTGACTTTATCGTCCGGTGGATCTGATATATAGTTAGGGGCAATACATACCAAAAGGTTCGAAGAAGGAAGGCGCATTAGAGTATATAACCAACCCACCCTTCTGTTCAAGACCACGAAAGCAAAAAGGACTTTTAAGGATTGAAGTTAACAAACTAAAAAACGGATTCATGGCTCATAGTGATTGGTACTCGTTTGGCGCATACCTACGCGACCCTTTTTTAGGTCAGCAAACGCATAGGCCGGCAAAGACATGCACCCCATGGGAATACATTGATGCACCCACATGGAAATTGAGGCTAAGGTTTGATGGTTCCTGCCTTTGGCCGGGAAAAGAATGGGTTTTCTTCTATTATATGAAGCTAATCTAATGAAGTGAGGGCTTAACCCCCGGTCTTTGGTTTAGCGGTTCGGTCTAACCAACTTTCCGGAAACTTTCAGCTATAAAGAAGCCTTCCATTGTCAATTGTCTCCCTGAGACATGGTATCCCAATCTTATATATAAGATATCATATATTTTGCTCAGAGTCCGTAGTAAAGTTCCTTCTGCATTGACTGACCTCTTCTTTCATCCCAGTTCATATTGATTGGGAATTAGATAGAAAAGCCAGTGAGTGAAGCTTTAAAAATAAATCGTAATTTTTGATGGAAATGAGAGGTCTCTCAACACAGAGTTCCTTCAAACAACCGACTTGGTCGCTTCCCTTAACTCTGCTTTTTTTTTGTTATATGTTGACTCTCTCCTTCCTGCTCCCTAAAACGCAGAAGACATCCATCCGGCGTGTCCTTTTCCCAGTAATTTGATGAGATATCAATTCCCTATCTTCAAGTGATATAGAAACTTATTCACTTGTTGACCTAAAACAAGCTGACCTCACACAAGAAGAGGAAAGGACAAGAACTAGAAAATATCTTACTAGGTATTGGATATAAAATATCTACTACCCTATAAAAAAAAGTGACATTCCTAACCTTTCCCTAACTGGATCTCTTTCCCGAACTGTATATACCTCTTTTAGTAGGCCTGTCATGTCCCTTTCCCAATCCTTAACTGACTAAGCATACTTGCCCTAAGCACCCAAGGAATCTTGATGGCACCTTCCCTATAGTGCAGATCTGGTGTTCGATCGTATGTTGCTGCCGCAGGTGCTGATGAAGCTCCTGCATATCACAAGGCTCACATGCCTTACCCTCGACTTAGTTATTCTTCTGGTGATCGGACTCTGACGATGGAGCAGTTACAGCAGAGCGGTCCATGTTTATCAGTCCCACTACAATGTCTGCTTCCGCTGTGACAGCCCAGTCCTTTGCGATGTCTGCGGGTCTCATCAGATAACCATGAAGAATTGTCTCGTTCAACATATTCTGTGATGTTCACCTAGGCTCAAGATGCTTAATTCGTTCACCATGAGTAGTGAACTCTGTGACTCTCCAGGCCAACGTAGGATCAGCTTGCAGCACCTCAGTTATGTTCTTGGGCTTCTTCAGTTTCCTTCAATATAGTTTAGTTTCATTCTTAGGCGACTAGTTTACCCAGTCAAGACCTGAGGCTCTGGCCCTAACTTGGGGAATCTTTCCCAGATCCACAGTTGAAGAAGCCAAGTGGGAATCCAGACATGTGGAGCCTCGCTGCTAACTACCTGGGACTAGTCCTTCGCCCGCCTACTAAACTCATTGAGCCCGTGATAGAGCTTTGCAACCACGGCAGCTGCCAAAGAAAGATTCTCCCTTAAGGCTATCCTGATCGCCGGACCCCATACTGAAGCAGGAACCCGCTGCTTAGGACCCGAGGGGAGAACAATCCTTTGCAGCCAGTCAAAAAAAAAAACCTACCTTGATGAGTTCACGGTTGTTGCAGCTCTGAGTGAAGTGCTTTAGCGGTAGAAATTTTTTTTGAAGTCAAAACATTTTTTTGAGATCTTTTTTACTTCCACACTCCGCCTCTCCTTCAAATCCATTTCGTTAGGGGAAAAAATTCTTTTTCCAAAATCAAAGAAAAATAAAAATAGTTATGAAAAAGAACAAAGAAAAAACTATGAAATTTCTTTCAATCATGAATCCCTTTGCTAAGTTCGACAATTCTCAACCGTAAGAGAAGTATAGGTAAGAGGTCCGGCAGCTTTAAAGAGTGGTGAGTTCACATCGATCGAATTCATTTTTTCATTATTGGTTGATGAATGGAATTAAGCGTAAATTTGAAGCTGGCTACACCCCTCAACAAAATAGTGTATCAGAGTGCAAGAATAGGACCATCGTTGAAATGGCAAGGTTTATGTTAAAAGGTGCCAGGGCTTCAAAAGGCAGAAGCAGTCGCTACAGCTGTTTACCTTCTCAATATAAGAAAAATCGAAAAAGCGGTAAAGTAAATAAGAGGAAGATAAAATAAGTTATGGTTGAGCTTGAGTGAGAAGGGCCTAGGAGATGGCACGCGACCCCACAAGCTACTGAAGCATCAGTCAGAGGACCACCAGCCCCTATCTCTTAAGGCTTCTGGCTTAAAAAAAAAACAGGATCTAACTAACAGGGGGCCCGCTGAAGGCTGAAGGAGGATCTTCCTCCCCCTCTTCTTCTCAACTGATTGTTTGAAATAAAGAAATCTTTCAATTTTTCAAGAAATCAAAACAAAGGTTTTGCAAGCTTTTTTAGTGCATGTGCCATCAGAAAAAAAATGATGGCGAGGATTGCCCTCTCAAGGTATAAAGAAAACTGTTTTGCAAAGAAAATGATCGCTGAAAGAGGTTTGAGAAAAACGACCCCCTGCAGTTGTTAAGGAAACAGAAGAAGTGAACCTTGGGCCCCTGTGTTAAGTTCATCCTCCTTTCCAAAAAATTGGGCCCCAGGATCTGATTCCGTTTTTTTGAAGGACTCCTGGAACCTTGTCTCGGATATAAGACCTACGAATCAAATCAGGTGTTAGCGGAAAGATAAATGGGTGACTCTCATGTGGCATGCGAAAAAAAGAAGCTGGGGCGGGGAGTGGGGGAAAGGAGATGGAATCAACTCGACCAAAACATCTTTGTTTCGATGAGCACTCGACCCTTCCGCGTCGAAGGATATTAGACACCGGACAAGACGCATGAACTGCCATCAATCACTATCTGCCAAAATCGAACCTGAGAAAAGAAAGTCCTGCTATATCTACTGTATTTTATCCAGGACCGGTTGCTTCTGATTCCGCTTCAGAGTCTGTGTCGATTGATGTGCCTGAAACGGCTTCTGATTTAGCTTCTTCAGCTGCGGCTTCAGAGTCTGGTTATAGACCAAGCCCCTTCTCTTAGTAAGTTGCTAAAACCCCAGTGGTAACCAATCTCTATTCCTTGTCAGAATGCGATGTCAGACCAGTAGGTGGGGAAGTTAGGGCCGGCAGGTACTATGTTGATTCTCATACCTTATGTCTAAAGCTGGCTCTTTCTGATGCTTGCCACTGCTCCGAGATGATTCCGCTTCCGATTTGGTTGGTTTTCAGTCTACCGTGTACTGTAGATAAAAGAATGCATGTTCACCCGGGCATTGAGTCAGGGCCCTATGCCTTATCTTTCTTAATGATGTTTCTATCCAAGTTGCTTGCTCTGGGTGCAGCTATCACGCTTAGGCTGGTTGGAAGCAGGAATGCCGGAAGCGGTAAGGCAGCTAGTGGATGGAGTTTCGTCAGCGCGGTAGAGTGGACGTAGCATTGAGGGTGCGCTGGTGGAGGGAGTTGGCCAGCTAGTAGCGCGCGGTTAGAGTCTAGACGGATGCTCTGTGATGAATTCTTTTTCATAGGATTAATTTTTTTTTTAGCGAAAACTGGATCAAAAAGTAGATCAGTAGTCCGCTAGCGAGCTTAGGGCTAGTTGGCCTCCACCTTACCTGATAGCTCGTAATGGCTCTCGTCGGAGCATGTCTTTTCGGCTCTCGTTACATTCTTTTTGGTTAATCTCATTCTTTTTCTTTGGTTTCTGTATAAGCCAGGGGCATTTCCTAGCCCGAAGGCAGATTAATGATTGAATGCGGTCGGGCTTCCGGCGATTGAGGGGTCGATCTGTGTTGTGTGATATTGTCTGGTGAACATATGGGGCAGGGTCAAAAGGACATGGAGAGGTTGCCGTTTGAGGGCTTCGGCAATGTCTTTCTGTTCAGCATGTCTTTCTTATCCTTTTATTTGTCAATCAATCTTGCTCTTGTACTCGTATTTGTATCTGGTCAGTGAATCTATCTATTCGACATGATATATGGGGGTGAGTGAAAGCGAGGGATGGGATTCAAAGTAAAAGCAAGCAATGGACTCCTTCGTAGCCGGTCAAAGCACAAGGTAGCAAAGTCAAAGCAAGGGACGGGTCAAAGTCAGAGATGGAGTCTTTCATTCCCGGTCAATCATTCCTAGTCAAAGCAAATGGGCCAGGTGCACAGTCAAAGTCAGGGCCGGTGTCTGGTGAACACATTTGTAATATGAGTATGGGTCTAGTAGACAAGGAAGGAAGCGAGGTACTTCTATCGTTCAATGTCGACAAGGCAAGAAGAAGAATATGCCAAAATAGATTCACTTTAGCTTCTAGCTCGCTTAGTAGGGGGCTTTCCTTACATCCTTTGATCGAGTTACAGTTTTAGGGATGGATTACGTGGCTGAACTAGTCATCCCGTAAAAGGAGCTATCCAACCTTCCTGTCCTTGATGTATCTCTCAGTCCGAGGTGGGCTCTTTTCGATAGCTGGCTTGGCCGAACGGAATCACCGATCAAGAAGGGTCATTAAACCAACCCACCTCTTTGGTAGGGCCACGCTTAGCTTACTTATCTATTCCCACCCTAGCCCTTTTGATTGGCAAAAGATAGATTCTTTTATGCCCCCTGGGGCGCCGTATTCTTCAAAGGGTTTTGAACGCCTGCCTCTGTAGAACCAATAGGGAAGTCCAGAACAAGCTATCCTAGAATCAATCTTTTGAGAGAGGCCCTATTAATATAATATAAAGTAATATAGTATAAAGGCGCGCCGCGGAATCAGAAATTAACAGAGCAAAGACAGCAAACGACGATGAAACTATCTCAAATACAAATAAAATAAGGGAATGCCACCCGCTTCCACTCTAGTTGAAAGCCCTTTTTCAAAAGAAAGGGATTGATAGACCAATGTGGGTTCCAACGGCTTCAAAATGTCGATGAAAGCATCTCATTAGCATGTCCTTGCCAACGGCTTCAAGTCTTATTTTCATTTCATGCCCAAGCCTTCACGGCTTCCAACTATCCAAAGCAAGGAGCTTAGCTTATTGCCCTGTCCCTGGAATGCTACTAGTAACTGACATTTTTTAAAGCAATGAACTTATCTACTGATAAGTGCTTGAGTAGACATATTTTTATATATGTTTTACATGCATTGAGCATCATTTTTACTGTGGTTTATGTCTCATATTGTGTATTTGGTGTTCTTTTATGCATATAGGTTGTGAATGCCTTGAAGAGTAAAAAGGAAGCAAAGATAGGCTATAAAGACACAATGTTGCGAGTTCTTGTTCAATTCAAGGATCAAGACACGAGAGCAGTTCATAAACGTGGAGATGTGTGCCAACCTCCAAGAAGATTCAAGTCAATTCACTATTTGGGAGGGCACAAAGGCAGCCACATCTTCATATTCCTTCTCTTTGTGAAGATTGCAAGACCTCTCAAAGATACGTCGATAAAGAAAAGTTTTATAGCCTACCACATGGACGTGTGCCCGGACATGTGGCCTTAAGAAAAGAGTATTCGGATCGTGTTTTTGTGAAAAGTCATCGTAGCAATTTCATCTGTTGAACCCTCGTAGCAAAATTGCATTCACGCGCCCGCGTGGGAAATTTCTGCACTCCACGCCGCCGCGTGGAAAATCCACATGGGCGCGTGAGGACACGTGACAGGCGTGATCTAAGGCCTATAAATAGCCGTTTTGCCATATTCTTTCTCATCTTTTGTGCGGCTCTTGAGGGGTGAGACTGCTAGGGTTTGGAGAGGAGGTCTTTGCGGCTTTTGGAGGCGCTCGTCACCAACTTTGATCGATTCCTCCTACGTCATAGCATCAAGGAAGCCACCGGTGAACCTAGCTTCGGAGTGGGTCCTTCAAGACGTCGAAGCTTTCCATCAAGGCCATCAGTTCATATATAAGGGGGTTTATTTCTATGGTTTTAATGTACTTTCATTCATTGATGGTGTGTTTTGTATGTTGCTCCATGGAGAGCTAAAACTCTAGAGGGTATTTGGGCTTGTGAACCCTAGGATTCTCATCTTTTGTGGATTTGCTTAGTGTTTATATTTAATCTGAGTTTGATTAAGTTTCATTCTTGATTGTTTAATGCTTGCTTGCCTTATTGATCTTATGGTTATTTGGTTTGCATGATTTGTTGCCTTGGTGGGAGAGAGATCTCCATTAGGGTTAGAACCTCAAGATTTAAGAGGGTTGAGAGGGTGAGTCGTGAGACAGGTGAAGTGTCCCCTTTCCCTCCGATTGGTGTATTCTATCTCCATTCCCTAAGCTCTATGCAACCATATTTGGTGGGAGGCGTGAGATTGCTCGATTTCTCGCTGGGACTTTGTAGGGGTTAGGATCCTTCGCGGAATTAGGGTTGGATTAATCTTTAGGAATTGGATACACAGTTTGGAATCCCTAGAGTGCTTTGCAGTCATATGTGGTGTGAGGTGTTGAGATTAAGCGATTTCTCCACCGGGACCTCGTAGGGGACTAGTATCGGTGTTCTAGAGATAGACCCGATTATGTTTTGGATTTCCACGATTTAACTTACTCATCATAGAAACACTTTTGCTTATCCGGTACCTAATACACTGAATCCTAGGGGGAGCATTGCCCTGAATACCCCCACTTTTTATCGATTGAGATTCTCCATCCATTTTACCCTTGCATATTCGTCTCCGGTGTTTATCTCTTCGCACATTAGATCACCACACTATCCCATTATCATCTACCATGGTCTTACAAAATAAGGTCTTACTTCATCCGCTGCTCTTAGGAAGAATGAATCCACTGCTGGTGGAAGATTTCAAGGAATTAAATCAGAAGCATGGAATAGGACAAGGTTTACGTTATGCTTGAATCTAAGAGCAATAGGAGGTTTAATCAATAGTAGAAGATATCCATGAGCAGAATGAATGAAGGCAATCCTTGAATCGATGGATAGAAGGAGCTTTGAGCAAACCTGTTGAGGAAGAGAAGGGGAATAAAAACTGTTAGTTGATGCGGATTACCGTCGTGTCTTACCTTCTTATCCGTCGATTGCCAGTATGGAGAGAGGGAGAGAAGAAGGAAAGGAGTAGGATTCACACTAATCAGACTATCTAGAACCCCAATGAGCACTAGATTGTTTTTTTTTAGCATTACCTTATTAAACAGTAGTAGTTGCAATAGGATAAGGTAAGGCACGCAAGTCACTTCTTGCACTAAGGCAAGGTTTAGAATCCACATGGGGAAGGGAATGAGCTGGTGCTATAATAGGAATAGGCATTTGCCTTTGAGGTTGCAACTCGATTTTTTTCTTTTTTAAAGAAAAGGTTGCTTTGTGCAATTGAAGATGAATCCGCTTCGACGAAAGAGAATACAGGAATAACCGTTGTTCACGTAACCGCTCTTGTCTTCATATTAGCTCTTACTATTGTTGGAATAATAGCTGTTGGGATCTTATCCGCTACTTGGCTTTTTCCTGTATTAGCACGAATCGGTTCAAAATTGTTGTCTCGGAAGAGAATAAGAGAATAAGCTCTTTGAAAGGATAAGCTATTCATAGAGCCAACCTATGAATCTAGGTAGCACTTTCTTTGATAGGCTTGCACTTTAGATTTGTCCATTTGACCGGGGATTTCCAGCTCCTTTATAAGAAGAAAACGAGAAGGACAGGACGAAGGAGAGTTTAAGAAGTGAACGAGGATAAAATCCAAGATAATCTACCTATGCCTCCTTAGCTTCGGCTTTGACCTTCCCTTTAGGAACGGATCATGAGACCATCATCATCATAAAGCAAGGAACTCCAGCCATAGATATGAAAGATCAGTGGCTCCAAGAACTTCTGAGAGAAGCAGGGAAAAATTGAGAAGGAAGCCCAATCAGATGAAGTTCACGAGGTGATGCTCGTCGACTCGGCCGAATAGTTTAAAGATTGGAATCCATTGTTTGATGACATCAAGAATTATCTAGAAGATAAGATGGATCATTTCCTTAGTTTGCTACGGCAGATGACAAGAAGGCAATCAAGCGGATGGCGATGAGATATACCTAAAGAGGAGGAATTTGATATCGATATTCATACAACGGTGTTCTCCTGAGATGTGTGGATGATAATGAAGCATGGCAGAAGCTCATTACGGCGTCTGTGCCGGTCACGTCAATGCTCAGATGCTGGCCAAGAAGATCATGAGGCAGGGCAATTATTGGCCCATACTTTAAGAAAAGAAAGAGGACTCCAGTATCTATGTTATGTTCTGTATCAAATGCCAGATCCATGCCCTAGCATCCTCACTTCGTCCTCTGACGTCACCCTGGCCATTCTCTATATGGGCCTTAGATTTGATTGGGCCCCTTAAAAGCACAGTTGTGAATACCAATCGGCATGCCTTCGTCCTTACTGCGACTGATTACTTCAGAAAATAGGTGGAAGCCGAATCCTTCGTACATGTCAAAGCTTCTACACTCGTGCGGTTCATTAAAAAGAACATCATCACTCGCTTTGGTGTACCTAAGATGCTGGTAACAGATAATAGGCTACAGTTCTTCTCAGGCGAGTTACAATAATGAAATTATGTGACAGGGATTACATTTAATTTTTTCATTAATCCTCACCCCCAGAGCAATGGTCAAGCAGAGGCTATAAACAAGACACTGATGAAAATAACGAAGAAGACGTTCGAAACTCATAAAGCGTCTGATTTTCGCGAAAAAAATACTTGATGCTCTGAGGGCTTCTCGAACTTCCATCCGCACTTCAACCTGTCAAACCCCATATGCACGCACATACGGAATGGAACATATGAGATCTTGATTCCCTCTCTTAGAGTTGAACTAAAAAAAATTCATTAAGATGAAAAGAGAGAAGCTCTTCTTTCTTCAGGTTTAAGGGCCTTCCTCGCATGATAGCTCTGATTTAAGGAATGAGGGTTTTCCATTCCATCTAAGGTCAGGTTCTAATCAGGTTAGCCCTGATTCATAGGATGGATTGGATGTTTTGGTTTGACTGATAGATTTGAGCTCTATGTGGGTCAGACTACCAGTCAGTATGTGCTCAAGATGCACAAAAGGGCAACCATGGCTATATTTCAACTGATGGCCTATTTTTCTAGCTACTTTAAATGTTCGTTGTACCAGAGGTCACTAAAACTAAAAAATTGCGCCATGCATTGAAAAACAATCCCTATAGAACCATGTGTAGACAATACAAGATGACAGAAGTCTTGTTACGCGTGCAGACCTTCTCTCGTCTTGGATTTAGTAAGCACTTAAGGGACAAACAAGGCAGTTACACATGATCTCATGGCCTACTTCTTCCTGGTCTCCTCTTCAGAAGGGCTTAACTGAGTCTAAGCTATTTTTTCTTACTTAGCTTGGCAAGGCATTGACGTCTAACTCAAAGCTTGGATGCACGCCTTCCCTGTTCCCACTTCTCCCAACCCTGCCCCACTTTTCTTGTAAAAGAAGAAAAATCCATCTTTGGAACTAGTTGAAATTCTTTTGTGATCAGCAATGTTTTCTCATAGAACTGCGATAGTAGTCACAATCTTTTGAGATGAAAGGCAAGATTAGCAAAAGGAGCTCACTATCACCGGGGCTTATGAACATCTTTTTACATTCATTTGATCTTGTCTATTATTGTGAAAAGAGTCTTTAAAGTCTTCAGTGCAGTGACTAAAAAAAAGATATTTCCTTTTTCCATGTGAAAGCAAAACCCCCCTCAGTGCGGGTCCCCAGTAGTCAGAGCAAGACCCGGAAGATTTAGAATAAGAAAGAAAGTGGTAACAATACATTGAAAACAATAGATCTAACAAGACAAACCCTAAAAAAACAAGAGAAAAATCTTTGAGAAAATATCTATTGGTTAATTCTGCTTTTATGACGAGTAAAGTGTAGCGCAATGAAGGCCCAATGAGAGTTTAGGTAAGAATAGGGTGAAGCGGACCCTTTCAAGTACCATCCTAGGCGCAAAGCCGGAGAAAGAATGGAGTGTTTTTCTAATCCTCTTGCGAGCGTCTGTTGTTTCAACAAGAGCTTAGTTATTTGAATAAAGAAGGCGTTTCGTTGGCCTTCGGCCTGAAAAAAGTATGAAGGTTGAGATAGGTTTCAAAGCTCCTATTATTGGATGTAGTCTTTGTTCCATTTTAAACTTTTGTTCTGTGGGTAGGCGTGTCCTTGTTTCTTATCCAAGATAGAAAGACCTCTTTTTTTAGTGGCTTAGCTTGAATTGGATTTATTTGAAGCCTACCCCCATCCATAAATGATAGATTGATTGACCCGCCCTGAAAGGGGAAACTTTTTCGCATATTGGATATCGAATAGAAAACGCATGCAAAAGGCATCTCTTTCATTTCCCTAGCTCGGCAATGAGAACCTTCTCTTCCTGAGTACACATCAGAAGAGAATCTCTTTGGTTGCCCAGCTTGGACTACGTATCGCATCTCAAGTACGCATGCAAAAGACTCAGTTATTAATGGACAACAAAGAAAGCCCTTTTGCTAAGAACTTACCATGATATCTTCATTTACTTGCAGGGGAGGTAAAATAGAACTCACTGGCAAAAAAAATGTAGCTTGACATTTTTGCCATGCTAGAGCCAGGGTAAGAATTGTTTGATCCTGGCTTAGAATGAACGAGTGTGTGACTAGGGCGGGCGTACTTCGACTGTGTCTTCGGGGCACAGTTGAATGCAGATATCATGAACGCGAGGTGCAGGATACCAGGCTGAGAAACCCGGGAAAGCATTCCCCTAATGTGTCGATCGCTAGCGCATCCAAGGCCCCGGCACCCAGCTCTGCTGGAGAGGCCAAGCCGTCACTGATCGGAGAAGTGAGTGCGTCTTTGGTTTGGATAGACTGATTCTGTGAATGCCTAGCCCTAAGAAAACAAGTGCTAAGTTTCATTTCAGATCAGTGAATAAACCGAAAGAAGAGACCTTTCTCGCTCGGCGCCACACTATGCTCTGCTTCAACAAATGAGAGTTTTCGGTGGAACCGGTGAACCACGCGAGCTAGTTAGATGCGTGAGACAGAGGACTCGTAGTACTTAATAGCGCAGCTATGCAGTGGAAGGGAAGAAGCCTAAATTGACCCTCCTTTCTTTTTTATTCAAAGACACAAAAGCATAGTACAAAGTGATTGGACTCTCGGATGAGACCTTACAGCTAACGTTCTGACGCGCCCCTGACCCTATCTTGATTAAGACCGAAAACCCTATCTAAAGTAGAGCCCAGTTAAAGCTGTCATTTGAATCATAGAATAGAAAAAAAAGAAACTTTTAGGGATATAGATAGAGTCTCACTCAGTAAAGAGAGTTGTAGATTCGTAGAAGAGAATCAGAGTATGCGCGCTACAAAATGAAGCCAGCCATTTCTAGTTAGTGCAAAGAATATAGTACTTAAGTACTAACTCGTCCCGGGCCCATGGTTGCTTTGGCGTGCCCCACCCCGTCAGTCCTGTGTTGCCTACGCTTGCTGCTTACCGCATAGATTCTTTAGATCTAAAGAATCCATGCTTCCCCTGGAGCGAGACTCTATCCAGATCTCAAAGAATAACGAGCTAGGTGGCCGGCGGGCAAAGAAAAGGGGCGGGTCGGCCGGCCACGGACTTGGCGATATGTTTTTCTTTCGAAGCATTTTGCCAATAGAGCGAGGGCGTCCATCTGGGGCGGTGCCTTGACTTTCAAAATGGCTATCGCTTTGTTCTCTGCAGACGGGGCCTTTCACGAAACCAAACCCTCCCGCCCCCGATTATATACCAGTTGCTTTGCTTGTAGGCCCATTTAGGTAAGGAAAGCATTGTTCCTCAATTCTTACCAACCTCCGGTATGTAATCGACATCTAGCTTATTATCGGTAGAAGTTTCATGCAAGCCTGACCTCAGCTGTCCATTTCTTATTCATTCAGGGTTTCCCTACTGGACTTGGCAGTGCTCCTTTCTCAAACCAGAACAACTCTCAAGGTTAGGGAAGATGACCTGGTCGAACTGACTGAAGGCACTTTCTTCTTACTTATCCGAACCGATCAGTAGTTGACAGTCACGGTCGTGTCATTAACACTTGTGCTAATATCATCAATCGCGCTAATCTTTGTATGGAAGTAATGCATGAACGTAATGCTCACAACTTCCCTCTAGACCTAGCCGCTGTTGAAGCTCCATCTACAAATGGATAAGACTTTTATCTTAATGTATATAAATCTCAGAATAATAATTACAATAAATAATGATGAATGGAAAAAAAGAGAAAATCCTTAAGCTAGATAAGGGGCGGATGTAGCCAAGTGGATCAAGGAAGTGGATTGTGAATCCACCATGCGCGGGTTCAATTCCAGTCGTTCGCCCATCACATTATTCAAAATTTACAAAATGAGATTTAAAATATTCCTATTTATTTACGGTGATGAAGAAGAAAAAGCGTTACTTCTCAAAGAGAAATTTCCCGCCCTTTTCTTACTTCTTCTTCCAATGCATATAGCTTTCTAGATGTATATGATGATATCTAGACAGATGGATCTTATATGAATCGTATGATAAAGTACCACATGAGTGGATATATAGGAATCCAAATCTGCCAAATCACTCATGTTATGATCTTCTACTTCTTAGGTCTCCCCGTTCTATCATCTGGCTTATGTTCTTTATGTAGCATTCAGACCGAATGACTATATGAAATTACGTCGATACTTCCACATATTGTGGTTAACGTAGGAGACATCTCTATTTTTCCCCCAGGATCTTTATAATTACCACTACTTAGCTTTCAATTCACCTTTGACAATCAAATTAAATGTGAATAACCCGTCTTCTTCTCTTTGAAACAAATGGGTGCTTCTGGTTCTGTGGGTGCTTCAAACAATTTTGTCTTCCCCATATTACCATATCTCTAGAGTCAATAATTTTCTATGAGGAACTACTGAACTCAATCACTTGCTGCCGTTACACAACAGTTTTCTGTTGAGGTCTATTGCATAGAGGTACTCAAATTGGATCAGTGATCGATTTCTAAGTTTTGTTGTAAACCTAATTTAATTGGTTACTTCCAATTACGTAAATCAATAGTTCAAACCGCACTCAAAGGTAGGGCATTTCCCATTGATATAGGAACTTCTGTACCAGAAACAATAGTATCTCCAATTATAGCCTCTCTGGGATGTCAAATATATCTCTTCTCACCATCCCCATAGTGTATGAGACAAATGTATGCATTTCGATTAGGGTCATATTCTATGGTTACGATTCTACCAGATATGTCTTTTTCACTCAGTCGAATATAGAGTTAACGGTATAGATGCTTATGACCTCCCCCTCTATACCCTACGGTAATGATTCCTCTAGCATTATGACCTTTACCACAACGATGCTGTCCATAGATCAAATTATTTCGTGGATTCGATTTCACTTGACTATCCATGGCTCCATTACGTGTGCTCGGGGTAGAAGTTTACTATAAATGTATCACCCTCTTCTTTATTAAATTAAGTATGTATTTTCCATAAAGTTCTTTTCTCTATAAGAGGTGGAATAGAATAACCCGATTGAAGGGTAATGATCATACGTCTGTAATGCATTGTATGTCCCATAATGGGTCCCATTCTTCTACCCTTTCTCGGGAGTCGATGACCATATTATCTTGACACAAAAGAAGAGTTCGACACAATGCTTTATTTCTGTCCTAGTTGATTCTGATTCGACATTAGAAGTATATTAATTCTTCGCCAATAACCGAATACTTTTTCTGTAAACACTGCATATTTTACTACATCCATAAATCATTTTCTTCCCCCAATATCGATAAGAATTCTAGTTCTTACTGTTCATATGTTATGTGGTATGAATATAACCATACTAATTTGTTATGTATGGATAATGAGATTCCATTGATACATAGCTAATTCCAATAGACTTATTGAACGTTCCCATTAGCGTGCATCCAGCAGGAATTGAACCTATGAATTTGCCAATTATGAGTTTGGCGCTTTAACCATTCAGCCATGGATGCGCTAGCGAGTGAACTAGGTGTGTAGAGCCGAGGATCGGTTCAAGAAAAGAATGTCAAAGAAAGGTGACCGAGGACTTCACCTTGGTAAGGAGACGAGGACTAACAAGTTGCTCGAAGGGTGTTTCGCTCGCAATAAAGCTAGGGTCCTGATGGAGCAAGGCGTAGTCCCTATCTATCTATCTCTCGAGACACAATATCTTGAGTACCTATGATGGTTACTACATATACTCGGCATGTGATGTTTGGACATAGAATCGAGTCCTTGTGAATGGGTAGAGCCAGTGCTCTTATTTTTATGACGGTGGGGGACGATTGCTTCCATTCATCGACAAAAAGACACCAAATTCTCCTTTTGGTACTTAAACTACGGTATAGGTAGAAGGAGACTGCACGGAAAAACCTTCTTTATAAGGTTCGAAATGGTAAATTGAGGTAGAGTAGACCAATGATCCTGTGAGTAATTTGGCTGGCCATTAAAAAGAAAAAGGCTTGCATCTGCTCCCCTAAACTATAACCTGGGTCCCATCTCTCTCGGACCTAACGTGGTAGTTTTTCCATCATAGGGCTTTCTATATAGATTAAGCCATTACCAACCCAAGGATCCCATTTGTTCGAACTCAGTTGATTGCTTCTATACATAGGCGGAGCACCCTTGGTTCGACATTATAGCACATAGGCTGAGCTCTACTACGTTGCTTTCACTACTCGCGTTGCATTGTCACCTTTGCTACCGACGCTTCATCTTATGTGCTTCGATACCGAGGCTCAGCATAAAGGATGCTCTTATCCATAGAAGTGTTTCGCTAACACTCGGCTAAGTCGTCGAACCTATGTGCTGACCGTTCGCTTTCTCAGTAGCGAAAGCCCTTCTCTTTGCCCCTTAAGTATAAGTAGAAAGACAAGAAAGAGATTATTGGTTTTTCTTGCTCCCGCTTCCTCATCTCGCACTCGTCAAAACCAACTTGGCTTTTTGGGAGGTGAAATAACGGTTGAGCGGACATTTCAAAAATGACAGATCTAAACATATATATAGAAAGATATATCTTTCTATATAGAAGGTCACTGCTTATCCCGAACTCGCTCCGGAAAAAGTAGTCTACTTGATGCAGAAGGGTGGGCACTCTCGTGTTTCAAACCCCCACGTTACTTTGATAGTTGTGGGGCACTATGTATTTATAGCCTCTATGAGGTGTAAGTGAATGGGGCCGGTGCGTGACGAATGAAAGGGTTCATCAGGCCATTTCTCGCCTCAACCCCCTAAAGAAAAGAATTTAGGAGGAGGGTACTTTACTAAACTAATAGGGGGCAATTGCATCACACCCTGACGGTGAGGAACCTCTCGAGACACTTATGTTTACTTCAGAACTAGTGGCCGGTTTCCCGATCCCGTCGTCAAAGCCTTTTCCGGGCAAGGATCCCCAACGAGGGAAGGTGTTAGTGCTATCTCATGGGGCCAATAATTCTAATCCCTCTTTTTGTACGGGAAAAAGATAAGAAAACGTGGAAGCGTTCTCTTTCGTTTCCCAATCTGTTATTACTTCTAAAGGCTGTCTTCTCTCGTGAATTTTTGGTCCAGACCTACTACGAGGATCCCGTGATCTCGTACATTGTCTTTTCCATCTCACGGGTTCCCGTGGCTCCTATGCACGCCGCCTTTCCCGATCTTTTTCTTTTTAGTACTTGACCGAGCGATACTTGATGCTAGTTCGATTGGATAAGATGGCTGGGCTCCATCTCACTCAAGAATGGGATGGCGGTGGTCAGCCGAAAGCTCATTCTGATCTTGGACATAGTACATTGGAATCACGAAGCACCACCACGAATCGCGGTAAGGCATGACCTGTATGCGTTGACCCAACTCCAGTGAGTGTCACTTAGTTATCCTCATCAAGCCCACAAACTTGATGTCTAGCTTCCCCAAGCTGGTAGACGGTTCCTTTTTCTCCTAGATCAATGAATAAGGAGAAGTAAGTTTCTTCTTTTTGAAGAAAGCGGAAGGGAAAGCGCAATGTCTGGTTCAATGGGATGGGAAAGGAAACTGTTCCGAAGAAAGATATTGGGATTCCCAATGCTTCTCCATGCCCAATGAGATGTGCCAACCCCGGGATGCTTTACTCCTAACCCCACGACAGTTCGAGGATGGAGCTTAACTCTGAGTCTCGCTTAGAACGGCGACGATCTCACGTTTCATTTCACACCGTGCAGCGATTCCATGGATAGCTTCATTCGATCATCGTGATGGAGGACATAGCTTATGATTATCGGCTTTGATCATGCCACTGAGGCATTTGATTAGGGCATTGCACAATGATTTGAACACTTTGTCGCATCTCTCTCGATCATTGTATACATAACGATCATAGCGATCTCCTCCTCGATACCTCTTGGTACATCGAGATCCGATTGGTCATGAACATCGAAAGGTGCTACTCTTCATGAATCCCAGTATACTGCGGTTGGGATGGGTGAGGCCCACCACTTCACTTTCACTTAGGCCCGGACCAAGTCGGTGGGGACCCTCTCCGGCTCTTCCCAAAACAAAGTATGCGTGTGAGTTTCCCTTCATACTGGCTCGAATCATTCTTAGATGTCGAGGCATCCTTTC
>NW_024087238.1:0-125867 GCF_009730915.1 Dioscorea cayenensis subsp. rotundata
ATGCTAAGTGCCAACATTTGCGATAACGTTTGCGACGGCAATAGATCGTTGCAAATAATATGTTGCAACCGGTGTCGCAACCTGTGTCGCAAACCATTACATGGTAGGTATTATAGGGCCTTTTGGCGTCACACCCTTGGCACGGGAGTGACATGGCCAAGAGAAGCCGGGAGTGTGGTTAGTCCACTCCCTTAGACTGATTTTCGGATTTCACTCTGAACAGTCAAATATACTAGGACATGATCGGATCATCTTGTCCGAGAGCGGAGTAGCGACCCGCTCGACTGAAGCCAAAGCATCAAGACCTCGTATTCTCATATGGACAGACGTGTACGGGCGGAGACAGTATCTCGGTAGGCCGGTTATGGTACCGAGAAATCCCGGGTGGATGAACAGTGATTATCTAGAGCTGTTGACAGGAGGGAGACACTCTATAGCTAATGGGGAGCATGGATTGATGTCGGGACCTGGCAAATAGGAGCGTTGTTCGTTTGCTTGTCCTTGGAGAGGAATTCGGCTCGGCATCTAGCTCTTGGAACGGGAATGTCTCGAACGGCGTTCTTCTCGTTATCCTTGGATGAGATTCCAAGACTTGGCTATATAAACTCCCCCTCCCATCTCCATTTCATTCATTCTCATTTTCATTCTTCACTCTCTCATTCTCATTCTCATTCTTAGGAGAAGAAGAAGAGAAGAGAGCTCTCACTTAGTAGAAGTGAGGAGGAGAGGGGAAGAGTTATATCTTGGCTTCGGTTGTAATAGCTTCCTTACATCAATAGAGAGTTTATCTTTTCTCTCTTATCTTTGTGTCCATTCTCTTTGTGTGAGTTCCTTGGGCAGGTGTAAGTTTTTACACCCGCGAGAGTAGGCTGACTTGTGGGAGCGCACAAGTGCCGCACGGAGGAGCGTTGAAGGTTGCCACGCAGACAAGCCCCGTGTCAGTAGGTACAAAACTTTTGTGACAAAATTGGCGACATTTTTGCATGGTCATTTTTTTGCGACGTAATTTGGTTAAATTTGCAACGTTTTTATTTTTTGTCACAAATGGTTGCAATTTGTGTCGCAAATCTGCGACACATTTATGTGTCGCAAATAGTATTTTTTTCTTGTAGTGCAGGTTTGAAGTCATTACTGATCCTATTGTTTTGTTTGTGTTTAGATTGTTCATTATTATATGGAGATATGAGTTTATGTTGCTTTTTGTGGAAAATTGAATGAAATTATCTAAATTTTGTTAGTCTCATGTTGTTCAGTTTATGTTTAGATTGTTCATTATTATGGAGGCTTAAATTTATATTTTTTTTTTAGAAAATTGAATGAAATTATCCACTAGTTTGATAAGATTATGCAAGTCTGAAATTAATCATTATGCATCCTCTTATTTTGTTTATATTTAGATTATTATCATGAAGGCTTGAGTTTATATCGTTTTTTATGAAAAGTTGAATAAAATTATCTGATGCCCAAATGTATCTTCTCTTCTCAGGCTTATACTGTTTGTCCATATTTTAAATTAATTTCAAATTGTATTCTTTGTTAGAAATGGCTATTTGCACCCATTGTAGTTACGAGGATTATATGCCTAAATCATCATGATTTAACAGATGAATATTTCAAGTAATACAATCAGACAAAAACTATGCGATGGGTACAAGATTAACTAGTCAACTAATCAAATGAATGATAGTGATTCTCTAATAATTATTGGCACTTTAACAAAATTTTGTTCCCATTCCATAAAAACCCCAATGTAAGTGCGGGTTCATGCTGGTAGTTATAAAAATAATAGTGCAAAACCTTAGTTACAATATATGAGTTATAATCACAGCATAGATTTTCTATAATAATAATTAATGTATAAACAATGTTGTGGTAAATAACAATTGTTGTGGGTATGTATTAGTATAAATTTAATTTTAAACAATGAGATTTTACAATCATCATCAATTAAACTCCATAGTTTGATGTAAGTTTCAATTAAACCTCTATGTTGAAATTGTGCCTTGAACACATACGCTGCTAATGGAATTTTTTTTTAAATGACAATTTAGCTCCAAGACTAGACCATGTAGGTCCACATGGCATGGGAGCAATTGATGCTTAACTAATAGATAAATTGAGAAAAAGTTTGGTTCACATGAAATTGTAAACTAAAATCAAATCTATTATCTAAAAAACTTTTTAGTATAATTTATCTTATATATGTTACTATTATAGAAAAGTTTTAAAATTTTATTATAGATGCCATTTCATACATAAAAGTATAGACAATATGCGCTATAGAGGAAATTTAAAGATGGGAATATAAAACGAACTATTAAAGAAGAACAAAGTTAGTACCTCAAAGTATAAAGGACATTCTTTCAATGAAATAAAATATTCAGATATAAATTATGAGTTAAAAGGTTCAGCAATTTCTCTCTCAATATAAACAACAAAAGTTTTAGTAACATGTCTCAATATAACCAATAAGATTATCAATAATTTTTCATCATTAACTCAAATGACTAAGTACGACAAGTATCGCTACCTTTTCTTAATATGAAATTTGATCTTACAAAATTAAAAATAACCTTTCACAAGTAAAGAATGGATACAAAATAAAAGTACAAAAGAAATTTGATTCAAATTAGAGTTTAATGATAAAAAAATATAATGTAATCATAGAAGTCAATTAGATAAGCAAATCACACTCTTAAATAGATAGAAAAAATTAAAAAAACCCCCAACTAGTACAAGAGTAGCAACTCTTCTTACCCGCAACATTTAGCTCACCATCAACAATAGCAAGAAAAACATGAAAAGTAAGGTAGTTGGATTGGTTTTTTTTAAGCCAAGAAGTGTTTTTTTTATAAGTTAAGCATTTCTAGGAAAATAAACATGTTTGGGTTGACTTTTCTGTAAAAGTAGAAATTGATAAGAAAAACTAGAAATAGTTTTTTTTTTTCAGAAGCTAGGCATGTGATATTTTTGGAAAAAGCATTTCTCAGAAGCTATTTTGGAGGTTGTTAAATTATGAAGTTACCTCTATCAAATAGTGGAATGACTATGTTTTTAGGTTTTTTTAGATTGTTGTTGTTGTTGTTGTTGTTGTTGTTGTTATTATTATTATTATTAGTGTTTTCATTATCATTATTAATAGTAATATATAATAGCAACTCAATGAAAGCATAATAAATGCCAATTTTAATAATTTGCCCCCTCTAAAGCCTTTTAAAAATCCACAAACCAAACTCACATATAAAATACTGAAAAGCACTTAAGTTATTTTAAAAAGCACTTTTGAAAAAAGTATTTCTACAAATTAAAAAAAATATATATTTTTTTAAAAACTAACCCAAACAAGGCCTACATCAAAGAAAAAAAAATATTTTATTGAATATTTTTTATTT
This sequence comes from Dioscorea cayenensis subsp. rotundata, assembly GCF_009730915.1. Classification (NCBI taxonomy): domain Eukaryota; kingdom Viridiplantae; phylum Streptophyta; class Magnoliopsida; order Dioscoreales; family Dioscoreaceae; genus Dioscorea; species Dioscorea cayenensis. Next base: position 3,393 of record NW_024087238.1, read on the forward strand.
CAAAGTTCAAACCCCACCTATTGGCAACCTAATATCTTATTGGTTATTAAACTTTGGGTAATGATCAAAATTACTCACATAACATGATCAAAGAATCATAAATTCACAATCTTTAAAAAAATTCACATATAAAAAGAAGAAATCAAGAATATAGATTATTAAATAATGAAGAGGAAAAATTTATCTCAAAACGAGATCTCAGATCGTATGCAAAGACCACTGGTTTTGACGTTAGAGTTTAGAGAAGAAGCGTAAACTATTTGGAAAAGCGGTCCGCATTAACTTAACTTTAGGTTTTAAAATAAATTTAAATATTTCAGGGCCCATCTTTTGTATGTAGAGGGGGGCACGGGCCGACTTTTGGCCCGGCTCGTGGGGGTCCGCGGTTCAAGTGACCTGGCGGGCTAGGTTGGAAACCCGTAACCGGCAGGCACTGTAGCGGGCCCAGGTCTATATAAAAAACTCACGTTGTTCATGGGATTTGAACCCCATTAGGTGAACAACATCTTACCAATTAAGCTATAAGTTATTTGTGACTTATTGTAGGAAAAGATTATATATATATCGATAGTTGTAAGATGGGGATCAAAAAGTTTTATTTGGACTAAACTAAGACAATAACACTTTCACAAATATTTCTTTAAAATTATTTTTTATACTAAAAAATATATATATATATATATATATATATATATATATTGAAGAGACTAAATTATAAATTTTTTAAAAATATACAAATCAATTTGTACAATATCAAAGTACCAAATAATAAATTTTCACAAATATATATATTTTTAAGAATATTTTTTTTGTTAATTTTTTTTGGCCCATTAGCACCATGTCCCTATGCATATACACTCCTAAATTCCTTTAAATAAGGGCACTATTATTTGTCATATATATATATATATATGATTATTTGTATTAATTTGTAAAAGAAAATAATAACATTTTAAAATTTATACATAAATTATATGTATCAATTGTAAAAAAATGTATTTAAAAAAAAAGTAAAAAGATGAGGTCAAGTGGTCAATCTCTGGCTCTCTTCTGAACATAAATATAATTTTCAATATATTTTAATAATGGTTGGTACCATATTGTTTTGATTAGTTATAAAATATAGGAAGTTTTAAAATTAGTGGTTTTGTTTTCAATGATAATATGATGAGCACAATAATAATAATTACTAGAGTTTGAGACCAAAGTTAAAACAAAGAGCCATCCCTGATTGCAATGAATAAACAAGTAAACGATAATTTTGATTCAAAATAAGAGAGTTAGTTAATATTTAATGTTTTTCATACGCAAAAAGATATGTTGAGAACTTAATTTTATAGTTAAACAAATTAAAATTTAATTTTTTTATTTATTTTGTCTTGTCTCAAATTCTTTTATAAATTATTTTAATTTTTTTGTTTTTTATTAAAATTAAAAATATTTTTATGATTTATTTTTATTTATATATGTTTTACATTATCATCAAAAAATATTGTAGCCCAATTGGTACATGGGATGGTTTTTTATGCAAAATGCCTAAGTTCTAATCCCATGAACATCACAAACTTTAACTTTTAAAAAAATATTTTAATTTTAGAATAAAATACTATTTAAATAATAATTTTAAAATATTTATAACCTGTCGGGTCTAACGGGCCTGGCCCAGACCTGGCGGGTTTATTGTGAGGCGGTCCGAGTCCAGTTCACTCAGGTGAGAAATCGGACCCGGCGGGTCCATCGGGTCAAACCGGTTTGGCGGTTCATTATTGTGGCACGGGCCAGTTCCGGGTCCAGCTTTGGGTGAACCGGACCTGGCAAGTCAGGCCCTGCGGGTCCTGTTAACCGCCCCGTGCCCCACCTATTTGTATATATATATATATATATATAACTAAAATAAATCAATATATAACATTTATAGATTTTCAAATCTTGGGAGGGTTCGGCCATGCCCCCGAGTCTATACGTGGCTGCGCCGCTGCCATGATTGTATAATATGATATAGTTTCAAAAGTCTTTGGTAAGGGGAAGGGCCATGGCCTCCATAGATCTAAACATGGCTCAAAGCCTCAGACGTATCTATGAATGTGTCAAACTTCATCATTCTTCTCTTAAACAGAGTTTATTGGTGTTGAATTAACCCTGTCATGTGATTTTGTCAAATCAGGATCATGTCATGTCAATTTGAAATGCATATATTATATAAAAATTTAAAAATATTAACTTATAGATTACTGAAATTATTGCCACCTCTTGTAGTTTTTAGGGATAAATTAACATGTAATAGTGAAATTCAAGGGTTAAAATATATTTTCTTAGCATCAAAGGATTAAAAATATAATTTTACATATTAAATTTTTTTTACATGAGATGTAAATTAGCCTATGTTTGGTATGTGTGTTAAGCTCAATAATATTACTTAGGGACTGTTTGGCTGCATAATAAAAAAAAATATGGCATAATTTTATTATGTAGAAAATGTAAGTAATTATTACAAAAATTGTGGCATATTTTATTTTTACAAAATGAGTGTTTGGTTAACAAAATTAAAAAAAACTTACGGAGACCAGGCGATCGATGACCGGACCGGTGGCTAGTCGTCGGAGGCCTGCCGGACCACTGGTGGATTGTCGGCTTATGGCCGGTCACCGGAGGCTAGCCAGTAGGTAACCGGACCGCCAGTGGACCCGTGGCCTACCGCCGGAGGCCTGCCGGACCACTGGTGCATAGCCGGCGTGACATAGAAATTCTAGAGCTCATTGCAATCTTGTAAGGGTAGAAGTAGGAGAGATTCACTTCCACATGTAACATAGGATTAGACATTAGGAAGTCTTGAGAGCACCTAGTGTAATTTTTATTTCCTTCCATCCATTTGCCAAGGTTTAATCTCCATTAGTTTGCAATCATCCTTATCATTAATATCCCAAGTGAAGTTGATTTGGGCACTACTTTATTCATTGTTTCTTATTTCTCATCTCCCTGGATTTGGTCTTTTATTTCTTTTGTTGTTTACTTTTTGAACTAGAGATTGATCTTTGTTGATTGGTTAGCTAACAAATATAAAGGTAGTACTGGTAGTATCTAGTCTATGTGGATTTGACCTTGCTATTTGCATATATTACTTCGATTGACATGTATGCTTACGTGCACACTTACATTTTGTCAATCAATCACATGACTATAAATTGCAACAACTAGAAAAAAAATCCAAAAAAAAAAAACTAAACTATGTACATTACATCTTCCCATTCTATAAATAGCCTATTCAAGCTTCTTCCTACGGCCTTATCTTCCTATGGTTAACTTACCTTATGGTGTTTCTCTATCAAGAAAGAAGAAGAAAGAACATAGAGACAAAATGAAGGCCAATGTGGACATTTTCTGATGATGTAATGGTCTTTTGTTGGTGTGGAAAGAGTATGGTGACAAGGAACCGCCAAATAGGCTAGCTAATGTGACCACGGCAAGATGACCCATACTTTCTAGCAGCCACATAAGCAATTAGGGGTCAAAAACCTTGGGTGACTGCTAGGTGAAAGCAAATTAAAGTTTGATGACCATTTTAATATAAATTGAAGTTGAATGACTAAATTGGAAATAAGTGAAAGTTGGATGGCTTACTAAAAAATTTAACAATTGTCTTTCACTATGCTATTGAAGTGATAAGAAGATATGATCTTGTCATTCTTTTCCTTATAGAGACTCGAGAAGATAACATAAGGGTTGTCTGCTTCTGTTCCAAGTTTAATAAGACTTGACAGTGGGATGCCATCCTAACAATAGGGATGTTTAGTGAGATAATATATAATTTTTTGCGTCAGACCATTTGCATTGTGACTTCTATTATTGTCTCCAAATGCTCACTTCATTTGATAATATCAGCCAACTTTTGGTAGTGATTGGATTCTTTTTATAATTTATTATGGTCAAGATATTGATGAGCCAAAAAAGGCTTGAATTATATGGTATCTTTTCTCATAATCTCCCTTGGTGAATAAGTGGTGGTTTCAATATTATTTTCTTCCCATGATGAGCATTGAGATGGATCCATTGATTATTATTCTTGTAAAGCTAGGTTTTGTAACAATGTTTTTAAAACCAAACCAGATGGCAAACCGGTCTCATATTTGGGTCACAGGTTAGTCGGTTCGGCCTGATGACCCATTCCAGTTGGACCGGATGACATCATTAATTAATATATATATATATATATATATATATATATAACAACCTTTATCATATTGTTACTCATAATTATTTTAAATATTTATTTTACTATCATTATGATTTTATAAAAAATCATTGAAGATTCAAATAAATAATCTAGTAGAAGCAACAAATACAACACCCTATCTCTTAATCTATTACATACATGTACATATAGTGCAAACATCCTTTTCTCACATAATATTAATAAGAGCAAACAAAGAAGCATGTACTCCTTTTTGCTTAGAAACTTTTCAAACGAGTTTACAGTATAAACTAAAGTCTTTGACAATGTTACCATAATGGATATTTATATATACATGATTCATAAATGGATGATGATAACTAGATAAGTTAAACTGCCATCAAAGAGAGAGAAATGTTCTCTCTCTAATTATGTGAGGATGAGACAAGGCATGAACAAAAAATTCAAAACAAAACTAGAACTAAGAATGCTTAATTTAATTCTTAGATCTGATCACCATTATCATTAAAATGAAGGTATAGAATAAAATAATTCCTAGATGATATATACCTTTTAAACAATCTACATAATTCTTCATCCTTCTCACTTTCTCAAACAGCTAATTTTTAAACTCCAAAGTTCCAAGAATCCAAACAACACCTTCAACAAATCAAGACTCAAAGAGTATCAGGAAACCAAGAACAAAAGGAACCGATTCATGCCTTAAGTCCTTGTGGTATTTCGGTTTTCTTCCTTGTGTAGAGTGGTGTATTTTGGTCATTCCTTGTTTGTTGGTTTGATGTCTTGGTTGAATTCTCTTTGTTTTGAGTGTGGTGCCTATTACTGAGAGTTTGGGGGTGAGTTTTGGGAGTTTTAGAGGTGTGTAGGCCGGGGTTGTGCGGCCTCCTATATGATGGTGTATTTCGGTCTTTCCTTATTTGTTGGTTCGATGTCTTGGTTGAATTGTCTTTGTTTTGAGTTAGGTGCCTACTACCAAGAGTTTGGGGTGAGTTTTGGGAATTTTAGAGGTGTGTGGGCTGTGCACAGGACGCACAACCATGCCTAGGGGTTGTGCGCCCATATAAAACTACGCCATATCTTTCCTGAAACATAACCTAGAATTAAATCTTCATTATCTAAACATACTCAAGAAATACCATTGGGAAGTGATCCAATAATTACACCTTCATGAATTTTTGTTCTTTTATTCCAGGTAACCCCTTTAAAGTATCAACTAATGGAGAAGAGTTATATAACTTACTTTCCCCCTATTTCACAAATGGGGATTTAGAGATCAAATTAGGATACCGGAGGAAGATCACCATATATAACACAAAATTTCTCCTCCAATGTTTTTTAGTCGAGCTTCTTGATCTGTCATTATATATACCTTGAGAAGTAGAAAGAATTATAATCCCTATTCAGGTGTGATGCCTAGTATGTTGGCTGCACACCAGGCCGCACATCCCAGGCTGGAAGGTGTGCGGCCTCTGTGAGGGCCGTACACCAAGCCACACACGTATGGTGTGATACCTCTTTTTATACCCAAACTCCCTCATCCTCCCCTCCTCTCATTGATGAGTGCATTTTATATAGATATTTTATATACCGTATTATGTGTTTTACTTATCCTTTTAGCATGATTTTGTTATAAACTGATGCTACTTGAAGTATGTTTGCTAAATTATGCAGATAATTGAGTTCTAGACTAAAAGGAATGACAAGAGAAGAATTCCAACGCAAAACAACATTGGAATACAAGTTTCAGGATAAGTAGGGTCCCATGTATGGGTATGCTTGAAAGCATGGTTGGAAGCAAGGGCGTGCTAAACCCCGTGCGATTCATTGGCGTCTGCACAAGACTGAGAAGCATGGTTTTGCTATCCCTAGCACCATTGGCCTGAGGTAGCATAAGCGATAAGCACGGGCATGCTAACCCCTTACATTTTACTGGAAAGTTCCTAAAGCAAAAGCATGATCTCTAGTGCTCCTAGCACCATCATGCTTAGCAAGCAGGGGTAGTATCACGGGCGTGCTGAGCCCCGTGCAGTTTACTGGTTTTACGCAGAAGATCGTTATCAGCATCAGGAGCCAAGCACGGTCATCAACACAGCTGTGCTTACATCAGGAAAGATTTATTTAAGCCCTAAAATTAGATTTTGAGGGGATCTTTTATCTTTCTGGAGGCGTGGGTTAGGACAGCCGTTGACACCGTTCAGGGCTAGATCTGGAGTGGATAAAATTGTGAAAAAAGAAGATTGTAACGACTACCATTGTCAAGCCTTCTCAGACGTAATTATGAAACAAGAAGGGAGTTTAATGGAAAATATTTATTTATCTATTTGATTTCCTTTGATTAATTGTAAAACTATGAGGGGCTAACCATCTTTAGGTGCCGCAGATTTTAAACCTTGACTTTTAATGTTTTGATTTTAGTGATATTGATTCTTGAGTTTCCTTTTGGTCTCCCCCCTATTTATATTATTTACTCATCTTTGTGGTGATTGCCTTGTTGTGGGTTTATTGTTAATTGATGTGTGGATTACCGATAGCTGCGTACGCATTGATTTTTCGTTGATAGTTAACCTTAGATTGTCTTTTTGCTGTCTAGAGGGTAGATTCTATTCATTTAGCTAGAACACACATTAGGGAAGGAGTTGAGTCCGCTTCGAGCTTTGAGTGAGGACATATGCTACCAAACCCTCCATAGGTGGTCACCACGGTCCAAGAAGAAACTCTTGAATCATTGCCTAGTCATTGCATTTGTCAAAGGGATAAATCCGAGGCACTGTCCTATCCATTGCTATCTCTTTAACCCAAAACCATGTCTCTTCTTTCTCTTCTTAATTTTCTCTTTAGTGATTTTAATTATGTTAAACCCAACCTTTTGATATGGCTAGATATTAGAAAATGGACAAGTGCCAAGAGGTATCCCAGTTACTGTGGATTCGACTACCTAATTCTATTGGGTACACTTTACTACTTGTACAACCCATGCACTTAAGGTTAGGCAAGGGGCTTATCACTCATCTTCTATCTTCCTTTGGAACCTAAGGGCTAGTTTTGGAGGATTTCTTGGGCTTGATTTTGGATCTTAGGATTTGATCTCCTCTTTGCTCGAGGTAAGCTCCCATTCTTCCCTTCTTTCTTTGTTCTTTGGTTGGTTGAAGCTAGGGTTGAATTGTGGGTTTGATTTGGAGCTTGATCCTTATTCTTCTCCTTGGTTTTTGTTAGTGAATCTTAAGAGGGTGTTTGTAGTTACTTGTATGGATTTGATCTGGGGTAATCCTTGAACCTTCTCCTTCCTTGCTTTTGAAGTTACTGTAGCATGATGGGTTCTACTTTTTTCCTTGGTTTCTTTAGTTTAGAGTGAAGCTTAAATCTTTAGAACGTCATTAGTAACCTAAGGAGCTAGTTTGAGCAAACTATAGAGTTGATTAGGGTTGTTTGTTAATGAAACCTAAGGTTATATTATTTGCCTTATTGTGCTAATTCTTGTTAGTGTTTTCTTATGCTTTGGCAAGGAGGTGAAGACTTGGCTCTAGGCAAAGAGCTTGTAGAAGATTAGCGTGCAAGTAAAAAGAAATCGTCGAAGTTGTGAGTAGGGCTATTAAGCATAATTCTATTAGAAAAACACCGATATATATATATATATATTATAATGCTTGAGTAATGTTTCATTGGTTTTTATACTTGAATTCGAGAATTTGATTTACTTGGAATGAGTTATTTATCTATGTTTTATACTTGAAAAGCATTATTGTTCAAAGGAAAGGATTTTTGGGTTGATACTTGATTCGTAAGTTGTGAGTTGATTTGTGTTAAAATCTTTTGATATACTTGTGTTCATCATTTCCTTGTGGTGGAAATGGCAGTGATTTCTTGATTACTGAGTATTGTGCTAGCTATTGTACTCTATGTGGAGTTTTACTTGTATTGTTTAGATTGTATGGTGGTATCCTACTATAGTAGGAGATATCCGCGTCCAGCCTTTTGAGATGGCGCGATAGATCTGCTGATCTTTTTTTACCAATTCAAGAGAGGGTGTAGAACCCTGATTTGATAGTCATCGGGGAACCGAAGGCAACATACATTGAATGGATGGGTCAACATCAAGGGTAAAAGTACCCTGATGGCTTTGAATCTAGTTGCGACCATGTTAAAGGTTTAGAGAGATTTCTAGACCACTATTTGCTTGGTACATTGTGAGTTGAGTACTTTAAAGAGTGATGCTTTAATACAATCTAGTTTTGGGAATCATTCTATTGTGTTTCTTTTGTAGTGTCACATCGAACTTGTGGTGAGGGGGTGAAGCCCAGCTGTTGCTCTTAGGAGGGCAGTCTCCCACAAATTTGATTTGGTACGCTTATTTTATTTTATTTATTTCGAAACTCATATTATATATTTGTATGCTTATGGAACTGTTATGAGATTTATACTTTATTTTAAAATCTTGTTTTGATGTTCAATTTATTTCATAGTATGAAACCCGTGTTCGGCATTTTGTGGAGTTGATGTCGTAAAACCCTAGTTGGGGAAAAAAGGTTTTATTGACTCTATCTTTTGTTATTGTTTTAAGTATTACCATTATATGTAATTATATTCTAAACTGGTTATATTATCATATAAAGTGTTATTTTGGTAATTTATGTTTATTGTTTTGGTATATTATTGTAGAGTTGTGCCAACCCGCTCACCGAGTGACCTAGGTTGCTCACCTCTCTTTCTCCTTCCCAGTCTGTTGCAAGTAGTAGTATGGTGGTGTGGTAGCGTGTTGAGCATTTGCTACCCTCCTATCTTCTGTATTCCTATTTCATTTTATGTATGTTTGTTTTGGTCATGAAAATGTTATTTGAATCTTGGATCCACTAGTATGTTGAAAACTTTGTTACATTGTTGTGTATTTAATCACTACTTAAACTCTTGTGTATAAGCATTTACTACTGTTGTTGATATTTCTTCCATGCATATTTGTGAATCTCCCTATTCTGTATTCGTTGTCAATGTTGTCCTTACTTCCTCTGTGTGTCCTTGAATTTCTCTACTCTGTACATGTATTTGATATTGTTGTTTCTAGGTTTGTAGGTTAGCCTTGCAGCGACCCAAGGGTTGAGTGGTGGGGTATCTCTCCTCGGGATGTCAAGGTGGTTGTCGCATCCTGTGGACCCGTGGGTCAGGGTGTAACACTTTCTTTCTTTACTTTCTAGATAAAAATAAAAAAGATCATTTGAAATTGGGTTCTATTAGGTTTTGGTCCGACCGCCAAGTTCACTTGGTTTGGCCAATTCACATTTTGGTCAACAAACAAACTAAAACTGGACCAAACTACCGGTCGGGTCACAGTTTTACAGGTCTGACCGGCCGATCTGGTCTGATTTTAAAAACCTATCTTTTTAGTGATTTCATTGCTTATAAGTCTTGATTGACTTAGGTCATGCTTATACTCCTTTCAATTGTGCAATGGCCAACTAGGCATGGCCCAGATAATGGGCTAGACTAGATAGAATTCTTGGTAATGCTTTTTGGGCTGATAAGTATAGTATTTTTATTGTATCTCACCTTCCTAGAGTTACTTCTAACCATGGCCTCCTTCTTTTGATTGCTAATCATAGGTTTCACTCAAGCAATAGAATGTTTTGGTTTGAAAACTATTAGCTAGATTATATTGACTATTTTAGGCTAGTGAGACATTCTTGGAATTTTAATTCTCATTCCTCTCCAATTCATGTCTTCTCCACCTACTTGCTAGAACTAGGAAAAATCTTATTAGGTGGAGAATTCAAGGTTTAAATTCCATAGAGGATATCAAAACAATGGAGACTAGGATTTTGATTGCTAAGAATTTTGATATGTCCATGTTTGTCATTGAGAAAAACCCTAGTTTGCTTGGAATGCATTATAACAATTATAATTCTTTAATCATGTAATACTCCATTAAGTGTGCTAAAAAAACAAGACTTCATGGGTTCAAAATGGTGATTGCAATATTTTTCTTTTTCACAATAGTGCTAAGTTTCAAAAGTATAAGAAAACCACTTCCCATACAACAAAAAGCAATGATATTTTATATTTTGACCAAGAAAGCATTGCCAATTGTTTCATCCAATCTTCTAATAGCCTTTGGCGTAAGACTAGTGTTGTCCATTTATCTGATATGATTTATGCTTTGCCTCATTATCTTAAATCCATTTCTGATAGGAACAACATTTCTCTTGTTAGAGATGTTACCAAAAAGTAAAGGTTACATTTACTCTTATGTCTCTACCACTTGGTAAGAGTCATGGCCTGGATGAATTAATGATGAATTTTCCAAGCCTTTTGGAAGGAGATAGGAGATAGGTTGTATAGTGTTATACATAACTTTTTCTCCTCCTCCCCCTCTATACTTAAATCCTAGGGTTATATTTATGTGGCTTTGATCAGCAAAAAGGACAAGCCTAAATTTGCTTTAAATTATCAACCCCTTTCTTTGTGTAATGTTTGTTATAAGATCATTTGCTAGAATTCTCACTAATAGGTTAAGAGTTGTGATCCCTAATTTGATTGAAAGAGAGACATGTGGGTTCATCCATGGTCATACCATTACGGACGATCTTATTGTTGTCCAAGAGGTGGTGTATTATATATATCAAGATTCTAGTTGCTTCTTATTGAAAGTGGATATTGAAAAAGATTATGACATGCTGAGATGGAATGCAATTTTTTGTTAATATAACCAAAATGGGATTTCCTACAAAAGGGAATTCTTAGATTCAGTCTTGTATTAATTCTGCTAGTTTCTCTCCTATGAATAATGGTCACCCAACAAACAAAATTTTAACTATTAAAGGTGTGTGGCAAGGAGAACCCTTCTCTCTGTATCTCTTTATCCTGATTTCTCAAAATCTCACAACAATTTTAAATTATGCTATGAGAATTCACATGATTCTTTGGTTTATTAGCAGACTAAACTATAACTTCAACCATCTTATGTATGTTGCCGACTTGATTATCATTATTAAAAATTCTAGGAAAGTGGTTGCCCATTATAGGACCAATACTTCTATTTACACATCCTTAACTATTCAAATACCTAACAACCTCAAATCAACAGTGTACCTTCCTAAGTGGTTTAACAATAGAGTTGCCAAGAGTATAGTAGCATTCTTAATTTCAACATTGTCCTTTCCCCTTCACCTACTTAGGCATTTCTATTTCCTTTAATGGGCTTCTTGTCCATCATTTAATAATATGATAATCAAAATTGCTAATAGAATTGCATCATAGAACAGACATCACATTTCTGGTACTAGGAAAGTCATTTTAGGGGTTGTTTGGTCAGCAGTAATTAGATGTAAGTAGGTGTGATGTAAAAAATTTTACATGACAAACTTGCTTATTGGTGTTTGGTTTGATGTAAAAGTAACTTTTATACCTATGAAAATTTTTACACTAGACCCCCATTTTATAGTATTTTAACTCACGACAACTTTTGTTGTGAGTTGAAATACTGTAAAACATTGTTTACAGTAACCTCACCTCATCCCCTACTCCAAAATCAAACAACTGCCTCCTTTAGATCTCACCATCAGGTGATGATCAACACCATCAGCAATAACCTCCACCACCTCACCTCCAACAACCTCAATGGCACTCTCCCCATCTTCCCGGCCTTCTTCACCCATCTCCAATACCTCAACCTCGAAAACAACAACTTCCATGGCGTCATCCCTTACAACTCCTTTTTCATCACCCGTCTCCAGCTCTTCAAAGTCACCTGTAATCCCAACCTTTGCTACAACCAGAACTCCATCCTCTCCTCCAAACTCAATCTTGGTATCGCCAAGTGTGACCAATATAGTTTACCAATATCTCCACCACCAGTAGTTGACTCACCTCACAAGTTGAACTATGACGACTCTCTGGACGATGAGGATGATGGTGGATTGAAGAGTATTAATGGTGAACATCATGGTGGTGGTGGGTCTAACAAGGTTGTGCTCAGAGTTACCATTACTCTATCTTTCTTGGTTTTCCTTGTTATTTTCATGCGCATTTCCAAGGCTTGTGGTTGCCGTTGATATATTTCATTCATACTCATAATCTTCATCCTTTCTTTTCATTTCTTTTCTTTTCTTTTTCATTTGTTTCATTTTTAGGATTTCTACTACAACCTTCAACCGAGGAAAAATATTATTTGCTAATTTTATTTAATTTTATGTAAAAAAAATATTATTTGTTGATTAAATTTAATGCTAATTTTTTAAAAAATAAATATTAAATATTTTACATTAAATAAATAATGCATTTAAGTTAATTAATTATTTTAGCTTAAATTAATTTGTATGACAAGTATTAAATAATTAGTAATAAAAACTAATGGAGGTAATCTCACCATACAACTTACATGGTGACTATACCTCTCACACTACATCAAACCAAACTCATAAAAATTAATTAAAGTATTTTCAGTTACATCAAAGCAAACAATAATGATGTAAGCTGAAATATAGCATTTTCACTTACAATGTAAGTCCACTTACATGTAATTTAACTTACTGCCAACTAAACAACCCTTTAATGAATTATGTTCTTTTGTCCATTCCTGAATATTACTTATCTAGTTATTTCATACCTAACTTTGTCCTTGAGTCCATCTCCAAGTTGGCAAAAAAAATTCTAGTGTTCTAAGGTAGCAATAGAATCTAATTAGTTGAGTAAAGCTTCACTTGATTAGACTGAGACAGGTCTAGGAATCTAAAACCTTAAAACTATCAAAAAAATCTTTAACAGCTAAGAATGCTCTTAATTCTCCTAATGGTGTTCCTAAAATTTGGACGAATATTCTTAGTTCCATGTATGGTTTCATTATAATCTTTGGGGTCTCAAAATCCCCTCAAAATGCTCTTATTTTTACAGAACTTTATGCTTCGGCATTGAGGAAATTGACCTCATCTTTGGATTAAGTCTATAAATCTAACGTTATCTCTTTTTTAGAGCATCCATGGTGTTTTGATACTATATTAAATTTGAAACACCAATCTTTTTAAGAATGAACTTAATTTCAACTCTATAAATGTTCTAAATTTGAAACACCAATCCTATTGTAACCTTGGGGCTCTTAGCAATTTACTGAGATGCAAATTGACTTCACCAAACATTAATTTGAGAGACATTAAGCTTAAAACAAATAATTATTGGGGTTGGCTCCCAAAATCAAACAATAACAAGATCTCCACATTTGTTTATAAATTTTACAATGGGAGAAACATAGAGGAGTATTATTGAAAAGGTTAGAAGAATTTATGAATCTCAATGTGGCCCTAAGATTGAATTTTTTCAATTGGTTGACAATTCATGGCAAAATTAAAAAGTACTTTCTTCATTCTTTGAACATGTGTCAGGAGAAGCCTTGTGTTCTTTGTAGTTTGTGCTGAGAGGATATCAAACAATTGTTCTTTTGTTGGCCATAAGACTCAATTACTTTGTAAATTGATGAAATAATTAATTGGCTGTCATATTAACATGAGAGGAGGCTTCTCTTCACGGAGTTGGCTAGACTATAATCAACCTCCTAATGCTAACCTCAATACTAATTTAATTGTTGTTATGGAACGTAAGATGTAATTTAATCTATAAAGGCTATCAATGATATTTCCATTTGATGGTTTGGAGGGTAGTTGACCATGTTAGATAATACTATACCACAACAAGGAATGAAATGGGAAAGTTTTTTATAAACTGTTTTAATTCTACTTCATTCAGACATATATTGAAGATTCTGGTGTCGAATGTTAATTTAATTATTTTATGAGTAAAGCTCAGTCAAGTATTGAGGCTAAAATTGATGCAATGCAAATGTGGCCGAATATTGCAGCAAATTGCAACTATCAAATTGGATTCATTCCATAGATTGCATAGTTGTTTGTCAAGCTTTAAATCCAAACAATGGAGACAATGGTTGGAGTATTCAACACAAAATCTTCACTTTGAATCAACTCATAGCATACATGAATCACATGGTGGCTGAGATCATTCCAAGAGATTGGAATTATATTGCAGACAAACTCGAAAAGTATGGTAGAACATCACCCGGCTTATCCCTATTTCATAAAGACATGGAGTTTCCAAAGTGGTTGATGAAATCTATTCAAAAGATGGGTTTTCATTTCTATTATTTATTATGGATGGATGTAGTTCAAAAGATGGGTTTTCATTTCTATTATTTATTATGGATGGATGTAGTTCGTACATTGTTATTCATTTGAACTTTTGTAATCTTCTTTTTTATCCCCTTAATAAATTAGCTATTTGTAACTACATTTAGATGAATGTAAAATAGTGAGATTTTTTCTTTAACATTATCAGAAATATTCTAACACCATGATTGGTGATTGACTGAGCAATAATGTGAGATTGAAGAGATGAGAGAATTTCCAAAGTGGAATGGAAGGCATGAATTGAGTGGACCCTATATAAAAATAATGATATCATATACATATATATAAAGAGAGATAGGCTGTCGATAGTGGACGATGAGGTTGAGAATTCTCAAAGCATGCAAATAAATGGAATTTTCATGGGGCCATGGCATTCCATTGAGCAAGAAGTCAACATCTGCTCTCAATAAACAAACAATTTGGAGGATGTGAAAAAAACTAATCATCCATTCCTTTCAATCTCATTGGACCTATTACTGTACTTGTTAATGTTTTACCAAATCTCCATAAATTTAATTTAATTCAATTTATTTTATTTACTTCTTTTATAAATGTGGACAAATTACTCTATTTTTTTAATTAATTTAAATTAAAAATATTAACTCTAAGTGGTATAAATTTTAAATTTTAAAATTATTTTTATTTAATTTTTTAATTTAATTAAATCTATTTTATATAATTATTTTATGTATGTATAACATCATATTCATTTTCTTGCATGTGTTGAGGCCGGGTGAACATGTCCTTACTCGCATTTGTGGCATTTGTTGAGACCTAGGATAGCTTAGTGTCAAGGACCTCAAATCATTTTTTTTTCTTTTTTGTTTAAGTTTAAAAAAACATTAATCAAGTTTTGTTTGGTTGAGTAATTGGAAACATAAAAATAGTGAAGGCTTAGACTTGTATTTTGTTGTATTTTTTATTTAATTTTGGTTCCTAAGCTTTTAAAATGTTCAATATGTTACCATATTGATAGTGTTTGACTGAGAAAATATGATAAAATAATAATTATTATATTAAAATTTTAAATTAAATAAACAAAAGAAATCAAATATACAAAGTACAAATATTATTTTGAAAAATTTTAATTAAATGAACAAAAATGCATGGTAAAGCAACTTAAATATTTAGTTTTGTCTAAAACTTACTTTTGAAAAATTGAAGGTTAGACTTATTTTATTTAAGTATAAGGGCAATATTGTCTTTTAACTTGATTTAAAATAGTTAAAATTGTTTCAGGAAGTGGTCAGTGAAAATAGAATCCAAACAGCATGATGACAGATAATTTCTTTTTAGGAAACAAGAGGCAATAAAAACCTCTTTAAAATGAACAAAATTGTTATGAATATTATAAATAGTGGATGTCTAATGTAGCAGTCCATAACACTGTAGTAATTGTATTACTATAGCAACCGACAATGTGGTACTATAGCAACCGCCAGCACTGTTACTATTTCACTTATTAGAGTATTTTGGATAGTCGGATCTAATCAATTTTGACCGTTCATTCAACTCTTGTAAGCTTATAAATACCCTCCTATATTTATGTATTTTGAGAGAATGAAGAAGAAAAATAAATAAGTAAAAGAAGGTTCAGTGTAATTGACGGTGATCAGTACATTTTCTTTTTTTTTTTCTCTCTTTATGTTTTCTTCTCTACTTATTTTCTATTCATAGAAATCTATATATATTTATATTGAAGATGAATTACTTGTTGCTTATACAATAAGTTATCAACACGAATCTACTCCTAATCTTATTTTACATTTCCATTTAACTTTAATGTAACTATATTTCAAGTATTCATATTTTTCGCCTTTCTTCTAATCATCTATTATATTTTATAGAGATTGATTTTTAATGGCTAATATCGCAAAAAAGAGAATTTGAGGCTCTTCACATTTCTGGGAGCAACTATATATCATGGAGCCTCAATATCAAGCTCCATTTGAAAAGCAAAGAACCTAGGCAAAACTATTAAGGCTAATAACAATGAGCCTAACGATAATAAGGCGAAAACCTTAATATTTATAAGACATCATATTGATGATGGATTGAAGAATGAATATTTAACCATTGAGGATCCACAAGAATTGTGGTTATCCCTGAAAGAACGATTTGAACATCTCAAAATGGTCTACTTGCCCAAAGCATGTAATAACTAGTCAAGTCTCAAGTTCCAAAGACTTTAGAAAGCGTGCAAGAATATAATTCCGAGCTATTTAAAATATTTAAAATTGTTTCAGTGCTACGTCTCTGTGGAGTAATAGCGACGGAAGGTATGATGCTCGAGAAAATATTTACAACATTTCACGCAGGAAATGTTATATTACATCAACAATATCTGATTTAGTCCCTCTAATATAGTCAGTCTGCCCCTTTGGTCCCTCTAATATGATTTGTCCCTAAGAGATTCCTCTATTTTAATATTTGGGAAATATAAGTCCCTTTCTCTAATATAATTTGTCCTTAAGAGGGCCCTATGAGAACTTATATTTTTCAAATATTAAAATAAAGGGACCTCCAAAGGACAAAACATATTAGAGAGACCAAAGAGGCAGACTGACTACATTAGAGGGACTAAATAGGGTATTCTACCTCTTTCATTCTAATTTGGTGATAGCCACTACGCAAGTCTATCTTGGAGAAGATAACAGATCCACTAAGTTTATCATGCATATATCATCAAGTCTAGGTATGTGATGTCTATATACCGAACAAGAAAATGAAAAAAAAAAATCCATCGATTTAAAAATTTCTTAGATGACTTATATTCCCTTAAGATCTTGATCAAGAAGATCTAAGATTTCTTTTGGTGGATTGTTTTCCCAAATTGCAAACTTTTTCAGACTAAACCCCTTGTTAGCAAGTCTATCGCCACCTAGTTCGCATCCCTATGGTTGTGAACCGAATTGAGCGAATTGAGCGAATTGAGCTTGGTAGCAAGTTCATCTATTTCCCTTGCATGCTTCGCATCCACCTTTGCTTTGATCACAATGTTGCATCTAATATGATCAATGACAGATTTGGCATCACATTCAATCAAAATATCTAGCCAGTTGTTAGTAAGAGCAATTTCAAGTCCTCTCTTTATTGCAATGAATTCGGCTACTGAGCATGTAGCCTTTCCAATGCGTCCAGCATAGGCGAGAATGAAGCGACTTTCATGGTCTCTAAAAGCTCCTCCAATCCTGGCAACTTTTGACTGACGTCCTGAAGCTCCATCGAAATTCAATATCAAGACCCCTTCTTTTGGCTTATTCCACACGTGTGGATTGTGTGGTCTTTCAATATTGTGATGAAGTTTCCATTGTAATGCCCTTGAGATTAAACTGCATGCCCTGATCATTTTACCTGTTAAGATATAATGCAATCTGTAGTGAATTATGTCAAATATACTAAAAAATCAGAATCTCTTTAGAATATCCAAATCAAACACAGTTCACAAACTCTTTAGAACAAAAAATTTCAGTACTTTCTCTTATCCACATCATAAAAACCAAATCAAAGAACAACAATTAAAAGAGGAAGTGATCAACAATTACGAAATGTAAAAGGAAAAATATATAATCTATTAATTTTTTACAATTTTTTTTAAAATTTATTTATATGTTAATTTATAGTTTTACAATCTATCTCTGTAAGCAACTATATCTTTCATTGGTAGAATATCTGATTTCATCCCTCTAATATAGTCAGTCTGCCCCTTTGGTCCCTCTAATATGATTTGTCCCTAAGAGATTCCTCTATTTTAATATTTGGGAAATATAAGTCCCTCTCTCTAATATAATTTGTCCTTAAGAGGGCCCTATGAGAACTTATATTTCTCAAATATTAAAATATAGGGACCTCCAAATGGACAAAACATATTAGAGGGACCAAAGAGGCAGACTGACTATATTAGAGGGACTAAATAGGGTATTCTACCTTTTTCATTCTAATTTGGTGATAGCCACTACGCTTTAGTGTTTTTTTTTAAAAGGCGACAAACGTTTGTCTTTATGAAGTGTAAGTGTGGATTGAGACATCACTCGTGTGTTGTTTTGGTCAATGAGGATTACAACTCTCATTGAACCAAATAGCTTTAGTTCAACAATAAGAAACATAAACAAGAAGCTATGAAACTAGTGAGTAACACCTCAGAATTCGAGACCAAAGCTAAAGCTTAGATAGATCTCAATGGTTATAAATTAGTGAGTAACAACTCCAATAAAATAAAAAATAAAAAAACTAATATTTATCAAAACTTTAATTAGATTGAAAAATGAATTTAGTTGTCTCAAAGTACTTTTTTTTTTCTAAAATTATTTTGAATTTTTTTAGTTCTCTCAAAGTCATCTAATTTATTAAAATTATTTTTAATTTTTTAGAATTATTTTAAAAACCATCTGAAATATAATTTTATTCATTTTTTAACAACTATGTTTAAAAGAAGTTTGGAAAGGATGGTTAGGAGGCGAAAAGTTTTTACAATTGATCACGCTTCGAATCTCATCAATAACAATGAGTTCTAAATTTAAATATGATAATTAAAAAAAATTCAAAAAATAAAGGAAAAAACTGTCGGGCCTGGCGGGTTTCGGCCCAACATCAATAACAATGGGTTTTAAATTTTAATATGATAATTAAAAAATTTTAAAAATAAAGGAAAAAACTGCTGGGTCCGTGTTGGTTTTTTGCCGGTAGGTCGGGCCAGGTTAACCGACTTGTATCCCACTCTAACTCTCGTGAATGGGGTATGTGTCATCTGTTACCAATAATTCATTCTATTAACCCCCAATAATATTCTCCACCTATTTCAATAATTATAGATTTGACAATTTTAATATTTAGATATAATTTTAATTTTTATTAATGCTCTCCACCTACTCCAATAATTGCAATTTTAACTATTCTAATATTTGGAGATAATTTTAAAATTAGTTAAAGTAGAAATAAGAGAATGGGAGTGGAAATAAAATAAATTTATAAAAAAATTATAAGGCTTTTAAGGGGCCGTTTGGTATGGGGGAAGGGAACAACTTTCCCTGAAAAGTTGAGGTTGTGAAAAGCTTTCATATGTTTGGTTGAAAAATAGACCATGTAAAGTAATGGTCAAATTATAATTATTTTCCACTTGGCCAATGAAAAGGATTCACAGGGAGAGGGGGTATGAAACGGATTACATATAAAATTCCAATTTTACCCTTTTCTAACATTAAAATTCTTCTATTTTGTTCTGTCTTCTTTTTAAAAACCCTAACTTTAGCGAAGAACTTCTTCACCGTCTTCCTTTTCAAAACCGTAGCGCAAGCCAATCTCGGTAAGTCATATAATTTTTTGTAATTTTTCTAAGAATCTTTTCTTATTGCCTTTGATATTGTTTTATTGATAATAGATTTTTATTGAAAATTCATTGAAAGAAACATGCATAATACCTTTCCTTTAGGTGAGATCTATCCACAAAAATATTGCCAAAATTCATATAGGAAGTGTGTCTCTTGGATAAAGTTCGGGTAATCATATTTCTCATAATAGAAAAGCAAGAATTAAATATCTACTTTTGCCGGGTATATAAGCAATTTTCTTGATTTATTTATATATAAACCATTGATTAATGTGAAAATTAGAACATAGTTAAAATTAAAATAATTGATATTCATTGAAGGGTAAAATTGAGAATAAACATAACTTTGCATGGAAATGTTATTCATAACAAACAAAGGAATTCATTTTGCATGTATTTCAATTGCAATTTTCAAAGTTCATACCAAACACGTATTGTTACTTTACAGGGAAAGTAAATACAGGGAAAATGAATCTAAGGAAATACTTTGTAGGGAAAGTGTTTCCATGCAAAGTACCAAACGGACCCTAAATCTAAAACTATTTTTTAATTTAAAATATTAATGGGACTCACTGTTTTTTAAAAAAATAAAAATTTAATATTAAAAAAATAGTGGGATCCTTGATTTTTTTTAAAAAATAAAAATTTGAGATTAAAAAATGAGTGAACCCACGACTTTAAAAAAATCTATTAAAAAAATAAACATGCGCATTTCAGGTAGTTAATTAAAAAACACTATTTACAATAAAAAAGCGACAAAATTCATGAAATAGCATAAATAACACTATTGAGAAAATCAGTAAATGTAGAAAAAACTCTCTGCATAATGAAGATGCAATGAACACGCAATCGATTGAGAAGAAGAAAAAACTATAAAGAAGAATGAAAGGTTGGAAAAGAAGAGAAATCATTGAATCTTGTGATATTAGAACGAATAGCATAAATAACACATTGGTCAAAGCCACTCCCCTTCAATAGCCCTACAACAATGAAAATCGGAAAAGAAGACACTATCGATTTAGAAGAGAAAACCAAAAAGAAGAAGAAGGAAAGGTTGGAGAAGAGAAATCATTGAATGTGATGATATTAGAACGAATAGCGTAAATAACACTGTTGAGAAAATCAATAAAGGTAAAGAAAACTCACTACTTAAGCCAATCTCCTTCCACAGCTCTCTAGTAATGAAAATCAACAAATGGAAAAGTAGACGCAATCATTTGAGAAGAAGAGGAAACCAAAAAGAAGAAGAAGGAAAAGTTGGAGAAGAAGAGAAATCATTGAATTTTATGATATTAGAATGAATATAGTTGTTTATATACTTTGATTTTACAAAATAGAATTAGCACATGGGTAACAAACTCTTGCTAGGAGTAGGAAACTTTCATAACTAACTTTGCTCTTCTTTCAATTCAATAAAAAATAAAGGTAGAATACCCTATTTAGTCCATCTAATATAGTTAGTCTGCCCCTTTGGTCCCATCTAATATGATTTGTCTCTAGGAGGTCCTTGTATTTTAATTTTTGAGGAATATAAATCTCTTTCTCTAATATAATTTATCCGGGGACTTACATTTCTCAAAAATTAAAATACGGGAACCTCGTAGGAACAAATTATATTAGAGGGACCAAAAGACAGACATACTATATTAGAGGGACTTAATAGGGTATTTAACCGTAATCTTAAAGCATCCCAACACACGCTCACGCATTCCAATCCAATCTTGCAAGCCATGAAAATTGTAAACAATCCAAGCAAAATAACATTGATCGAATGACGTTATTGGAAATAAAATATCGGAAACGAAGCTGCAAAATAAATCCAATAAAAAAAACAATGTAAAAACAATCCTGAATCCAAATAAAATTTAGGAAAAAAAAAACATGAAAAGAAAAGAAGAGGAAAACCTTCAAAAAGGAATTAGGAACTCACTGATTAAAGGAGCGCTAATGACGATGATGATATGGGCCTTAACCCTTGCCAAACCATTGCCAAACCCAGGCTCGAAAATATGGGCCTTAACCCTTGCTAGAACCAACCCAAATTTAATGACCTCTACCTAAGACCCGCCCAAATAGGTTTTCATCAAATAATATATGAGTTATAAAAAAAACTTAACAATAATATTAATATGTGAATATAACCAAATATTATTCTACAAAACACTTAAAAATTAAAAAACCAAAATGCAAATATTTATTCAATTACAACAATTAAAATTCAAACCATTATAATCAATGACAATCATAAAAAATATATATATATATATATATATATACAAAATTAATTAATAAATAATCAATGGAAATTCAAACCATTATATATATATATGTATATGTAAAACTAATTAATAAATATATTTTATAATTCGGGTCAGATCGGACCGGGTCGGACTTTTAACATGAAAACCAAATTCGACCCATTTTTAAAATGGGCTTTCCAAACCCCGGACATCGGGCTTTATATATTTGTCCAAACTCTCTCATTTTTCGAGCGGGCCTTCGGGCTTAGACCGGTAGCCCGGCCCTTGGAAAGGCCTATTGTCAAGGTCAGTTAAAAGTCTTTGGATTAACATAACAATTTTAATATATTAAGGGAGCGATGATAAGTGAACACTTTCACTTGGAACAAATGAAATGCTCCGAGCTCTCTCCCGCCATCGATGGCTGCAAGCCCTCTTGCAACACACCAAAGATCCCGAGACCCTCTCCAAAATCCACGCTCTCATGCTCCTCTCCGGCGCCTTCCTCCACCACCACTCCCCCGGCGCCCTCATCGCCGCCTATGCTCGCCTCCGTAACCTCCCCGCCGCCCACTTGCTCTTCCAAACCATTCCTCAACCCAATGTCTCCGCTTGGAACGCCATTCTCATTGCCTTCTCCCGTCATGGCTCCCCTCACCGCGTTCTTGATCTCTTTCGTCGCATGATCTCAAGGAACCAAGCGCGCCCTGATAGCTCCTCTTTCACTGTTGCTCTCAATGCTTGTGCTAAGATCTTGGATCTTGGAGCTGGGGAGGACATCAAAGCCATAGCTTTTGATCTTGGATATGCTGGTGATGTGTTTGTTTGCTCCTCTTTGTTGAATTTGTATATAAAATGTGGCAGGTTGAGTGATGCAGTGAAGGTGTTTGAAGGAATGCCCAAGAAGGATCTTGTTTCTTGGACTACAATGATAAATGGGTTTGCGAGCTCCAGAATACCGTTTGAGACGATTGGGATTTATAGAAGGATGAGATTGGAGGGTATGGAAGGGGATGGGATTGTCATGGTCGGTATAATTCAAGCATGTGCAGGGATTGGAGATGTGAGGATGGGCCGATCTGTTCATGGGCTCATGATTCGCCGTGAGATGAGAATGGATGTTGTTGTTGAGACCAGCCTTGTTGACATGTATGCAAAGAATGGGTTTCTGAAACTGGCAAAGCTTGTTTTTCAGAGGATGGAGATTAAGAATGTTGTCTCATGGAGTGCATTGATCTCTGGATATGCTCAGAATGGATTTGCTAGTGATGCAATCTGGTTGTTGATCGATATGCAAATTTGTGGGCTTCAGCCTGACTTGGTTGCGCTTGTGAGTACCCTGCTGGCATGTTCACAAATTGGGTCTTTGATATTAGGTAAATCAGTTCATGGATACATTGTGAGGAAGCTTGAATGTGATCGAATATCAGGCACTGCATTGATAGATATGTACTCGAAATGTGGGAGCATAGCAAATGCTCGTGAGTTGTTTGATAAGGTCAGTGCAAAAGATTCAATCTCTTGGAATGCAATGATAGCTAGTTATGGTGCTCATGGTCAGGGAAAGGAAGCGTATTTGCTCTTCTTGGAGATGAAAGAAGCTGGTTTAAAACCTGATGAGACAACTTTCGCTTCTCTTCTTTCAGCTTTTGGTCATTCTGGGCTTGTAGATGAAGGACGCTACTGGTTTGATCTTATAGTCGGGGAATTTGGATTTGAACCAGGTGAGAAACATTATGCTTGTATGGTGGATCTTTTAGCTCGTGCAGGCCATGTTGAAGAAGCCCATGAACTCATAAAATCTATGGCGATCCAACCAGGAATGACTGTCTGGGTTGCCCTACTTTCTGGTTGTCATAATCATAAGAAGTTGGAACTAGGAGACTATGCTGCGGGGAAGGTTATAGAGTTGGATCCCGATGATCTGGGAATATATACGTTGGTGTCAAATGTCTATGCTGCAGCGAAGAAGTGGGACAAAGTGGTTGAGGTGAGAAGATTAATGAAGAAAATGGGGATGAAGAAGGTTCCAGGATATAGTTCAGTGGAGGTTAATGGGAAGCTCCATGCATTTTTAATGGAGGATAAGAGTCATCCACAGCATGAAGAGATTATTGAGATGTTGAAAAGATTGGATTTGGAGATGAGGAAAATAGAATACACTCTTAAAACGGAGTTTATACTTCATGACCTTGATGAATAGGTGAAGGAGAGAATTCTGTGCAACCACAGTGAGGGCCTGGCCTTTGCATTTGGATAGCTAACCATCAGTGCAAGAACAAGGACTCTGATCATGAAGAACCTTTATTGTTTGTGGGGACTGCCATGATGCAATTAAATAGATTTCATGCCTTCATTGCTCCTTCCCCAGACTCCCTTTGTTCTTATCTCACTTGCATTTGCAACACCCTTAATGCCACCATGTGCCTCTAGGTATTCCTCATTCTCATTTCAGATTATGTTCCTTTTTCTGGATTCTAAATTCTTGTCTTTAGCCCTTCAAATATATGTCCTAGTTTTTTTTCTTCATTTGATATGATTGAACTTATTGAATTATCAATTTGTACTTGTTTGTATCTGAGTATATGATATCATTGATTCTTGGATGTTCAAAATATCATTTCCATTATACCTTCTATATTTTGATATTTGAAGTATTATAAATTTGTTTTCTTTGATATTTAACAGTTTGTTATTGCAGATTTTGATATGCCGAAATATGGCAGAAAAATGCTTGATAGAGACATCTATCAATTCGATTCGTGTAAGCGTCAAAATGATTATGAATTATTTTACACTTGAGGGACTAGCTTATATTTGTTCCTGTTCTTGGATTGATTTGTCACTCCTTATCATTGGGTGAGTATTTTAATCAAGTAAAACATTCTCAGTGTGATTGTGTGCGACAAACTAACTTTGAATTAGAATCGATAAAAGAAAAAGGCATATAAATGCCAAGAATGATGAGTAAAAGAATAACATCAAGGTGATTACCTTTAGTTTTTGACTTGTATGGCTCCCTAGCATATTATATATCTCAAGGATCTAACTGCTTTTGAATGGAGGGTTTCATTTCTATGGTGATGGGATTCTTCATTCATATAGGTTATTGATGATCTTTTTATTTTTATTTTTGGTTCAGGTTAAGCAGGCTGATGAGCTTGAAAACATTCAGGCAAAAAAGTTGCCCAGGTTTTTGTCAATGAAGGCAGATGCATTCCAAGTTCTCAGAAGAAAGGCAGTGCAGGTGTGTTTTATCATTAAGTTACTTTAAAATGGGTATGGGATTTTCACCAATTATTGTGTCACAGGAAATAATATTTTCCTTTTCTTACTTTTGAATAACTAGCTTGATTTTTTATTCTGATTAAATTGTTTAATTTGGATGACCTTTGTATTGAGATAATGATCTGCACTCTCACTTGTCGCTCTTTCAGGGTTATGATCTTAGTTTTCTCATCATAAACTGCCACTATGAAGATATGCAAAAGCACAAGCTTATAGATGTCATTGTGCAATCTCTGGTGGTAGCATCATTTTGCTTTTCACCTAAATACTTTTTCCATCAATATCTTTTGTCAATGATTTAAAAACCTTTGGCTAATTTTCCCTTGTTATATTGGATAACTATTGCCTTAAAGTGCTTGTTATTCTCTCATGACACTGAGTTCATATTGATCAGTGGTATATGAATAACATAACATGCACACAATGGTAAAAGAAAGATCTTGTTGATTGGTGAAATGGTTATTAGGTTCTTGACAACTTACTAATGGCATATCTTGATTTTAGCTATTCCTTGTATTTTGTGCTTTATCCCTTTTTTGTGTGTGTGCGCTCGCGTGTGTTTTTATTTTTATTTTAATTTTTTTGTCATTCTCATCCTTAGGAATGATTTTGGATGCTACTTGATATGCTATATGAAACGTAGGATTGTTTTGTCAGTTTTTCCCAATCGACCTAATGATCGTTGTCGCCTAACAAACTGGATTTTACTAAGCTAGAATCTATAAATTATTTAAAATGCAAACGAAAAATATTTGCTTGGCCTTTACCAACAATTTATGAGATGCTTACGCGGTGAAACTTGCCAATGGACTGCCATGCCACTCTAGATGAAATGAAAACGCAAAGTACAAGGATTTTGTTGAACATTTTGAAAGTGAAATAAATATTGGGCTCAATGTATAGGATCCAAAAATAGCTTTTGTCTTATTTTTATTTTTTCTTTTGTCTTTGACCAATGGCTTTCCTAGGAGCCACGGGTCCTATACTGATTCAGGGTGATTTATTAGAAGCCCTATAAGAGGGTAGTCTTCTCTCAATGTCTTTTTTTTTTGTCATTATTAGAATTTGAACTTGATACCACTTTCTCAAGCGACCCATGGCTATGCCTCTACCAATCGAGTTGGTCTTTACTTTTAATTTTACAGGAAAAATCATTGTGAGTGATAGTGTAAGAGGGTCATATTTGCATAATGGTAAGAGAAGTCACATTTCGTTTGATTTGGTAGGGTAATTATCATTTACTTCAGTGATAAAGACAGAAATATTTTCTGATGATAGGCAAGGATTATCGATTCGAATGGTTGTACATTCTCTTATCAAAGACCTTGTTAGAGCCTATTGCTAGTTGCTTTTATTGATTGTACCAGTTCCCTGTTGCACTATTATTATGAGTGATAGTGTAAGAGGATCATATTGTCATAATGGTAAGAGAAGTCACATTTTGTTTGAAATGGTAGGGTAATGTGCAGTTATTTCAGTGATAGAGATGGAAGAAATATATTCTGAATTTAAGTAAGAATTATAAATTCAAATGGTTGTACATTCTCTTATCGAAGACATTTGCAGAACCTATTGCCAGTTGCTTTCATTGATTGTATCAGTTCCCTACTATTCAAAATCAAATAGTTGGCACATATATCACGAGGTTCAAAAATTCATCTAATAATGTTCCTTCTGTAATACTAAATTTGGATACATGTCTATGTCTTTAGAACAATAAATAACCACACTCTTCTTATACTAAAAACTTACATTTGGAATAAGTGCAATTTTTTTCCTCACTAAATTTGCTTTGCCTGTGTATAATATAGGACATTGACAAAGAGATCACTGAGTTAAAGCTATCAGTAAACACAAGAGGCCGGCTTGTGGCAACTGAGTTTCTGAAGCAGTTCGTCTGAAACAATTATGTGACTTCATGTGAAATTTATGAGTTACAGTATCTGTTATAAGGGATGAAATGTAAATCTGAAAGTTCTTGATGTATTCCATAGAAAACCTTACGGATAATCAGTTTGCATATCAAACATTGTGAAAAGTATATTATGTTCTCAGTTTGCATATCAAACATTGGATTTTTTTGTGTAAAGAATCAGAATTATATTATGTTCTCAGTTTGCATAGAAAACCTTATGGATAATCAGTTTGCATATCAAACGGTTGTTGCAAGCTCGATTGCGAGTCAGGTTGTGAGAACCACTATCCTCGAACTCCTCCATCTCTCTCTCTCCTCCCATTTCAATATGTTCACTATGCCAACGACCTGCGGGTCTATTGGTATATAGGTCGCCAATAGAGCTCTCACCGAGTGGTGAGAGTTCGATTCTCGGCTGAGGGCACATTTCTGGGAGTTGTGAATAGGGGTTGTGTACGAGTGGTTCCAGCGCCCACGTGAGCGCGGTCTCGTCCCCACTTGTTCCACCGAGACTTGTGTACGTCCCTGGGTCTTTAGTGGGTTCGCCCCGCTCCTCTTCCCCAAAAAAAAATATGTTCACTACCACTACCACACGGCCAATTAAGGGAAATGAAGGACTAAACCTTAAGAGGTTGATATTAAAAAAAATGCACCTGGAGACAAAGCTAGTATAGCATCCCCACCCACGACGACCAAAGGAGCCGCTTCTTAGTAGTTCCACTCCTTATCCTGCTCATACTGGCGCATTCGGCGGTGGGAACCACTTCGAATATGATCGGATTGCATCTCGGCCAAATCCGTTTGTTGTGACATCAATGTTGAGTGCCTTGTTTGAGAGGGTGCAATTTTTATTATAGTTTTGATATAATTTTTTGTGTTTTTTTAATGGAGAAAATTAAAGTTGCTCCAATTGGGGGGGTTTTTTTTTTAAAGAAAAACAAATACTTAATTTAGTCTTTGATAAAAACAAATTGTGATTTTTTTTCCCATTTAATGTGAATGAGATTATATCATGCTGGACAGCCCTTGATAAAAAAAAATTGATAGAAGTGCTACAATTTGGGGGGTTTTTTGACAAACATTGATTGAAAAATTGGTTACTAGAATAACAACTGATTAAAAGTTCCCAATCAAATAGAGATGCTTTCTCATATGAGTGTTATTCTGCTTCATGAGATCTTTCTTCATGTTGTAGTTACAAGAGGGGGATGCAATAGCTAATAATTAATTTATTTATTAATTTAAAATGTTAAAATAATTGGGCGGAGTCAGGAGAACTAGTGTAACTAACATTCAAATGGTAGTCAAAGACATGGCGGGATACATTTTTTCACATGGGTGTGGGACCCACGAACATTCAAACTTTCAAGTTCAAAGTTAGAGATAAAAACTTACGTTTGAAAATAGTTTATTGGATGTGGAAGGCTAAACGTATTGTACTCATATAATTAACAGTTGTATAAATGTTAGTAATGAGACACAATCACTGATGCACCATAAAAGTTGTTGGTGCATGACGAACATAAAATGTTATTGTTATTGAGCTCAAAACATCATTATTTGCTAACTTAAGAGTGTCAACTTATATTCTCAATAAGTTTCTAACCATTGAACCAAAACAACCTAAGTGATGTACCTATTGCAAGATATGACAAGAAGAAAGTAGACATATTTCTTGGAAAAGCTGAGGAAGGAAGAGCAATGGAACTATAGAAGCCTGAGCTTCTTTTGCAACATCGTTTACCTCATCGTTGTTAAATATTGGCTTAATATCCTTGGGATAAAGCGAAATCTTAATCTCTTATAATCCAACAGTTTAATTGCTCTATTGTTCATAAATGGTTATGTTTGTTGGGTGTTGTGTAATGAGAGAAAAGAGAGAAAGATAGAGAGGGTGAGTTCTCTTGTGTTTTGGAGAGTGAAAAAAGTGAAGGTGTAGAG
This sequence comes from Dioscorea cayenensis subsp. rotundata, assembly GCF_009730915.1. Classification (NCBI taxonomy): domain Eukaryota; kingdom Viridiplantae; phylum Streptophyta; class Magnoliopsida; order Dioscoreales; family Dioscoreaceae; genus Dioscorea; species Dioscorea cayenensis. Next base: position 32,470 of record NW_024087238.1, read on the forward strand.
GAGAGCTCTTGTTCTTGTTTGATTTTATTAAAGCAAGGTAAGACCTTTGTTTTTTAAGTAAGGCTAGTTCTTAGAGCTTGGTAATTCTTGTGGCTTTATGCCTATTCTTTGTACTCTTGTACTATTGTTATTCCCCCTGATATAATGAAGCATTGTTCTCCCGTGAATGTAGGCTTGTCCTTAGCCAAACCACATTAAATTGGTGTCCCTTACTTTATTCTTGTGAGATTGGTTGTATGTTATCCTTGCATTGCCCATTCATTGTGTTATTGCTAGGTATTATGATATTGCACAACAAGTATTTGACGAATTGTCACACTAGTTCCGCGTTTCCTCACACGCAACAATTGGTATCCGAAAGTTTTTGGTCTTTTCTTGTATTTCTTTGCTCCAAATTGAAACCATTCTTACTTAGAATTCATGGGAACTAAGTTTACTCCAGCTTGAGGTTGTTTGGGTCTAAAATGACGTCATTTTCCCCTAGCACTCTAGAGTTACATGTTCGACATAATTACGCATAAATAGGTCGGCTATTGATAGGTACAACAACACTCCTTGAATTAAAGCTGAAATTGATACAATCTAACTTTATCCCCTCATGCAAGGCATATTGTACAATGTAAGAATATTAAACTCTAGCAAATATCATATTATACAATGCAAGCCACTTAAACAAGCTTGTGATAGATATCGATCAATAACCAGAAATAGTTCATTTATAAAGGCAGTCCCACGGCTCTTTGCAAGGAGAATATTATTGAGTAGGAAAATAACATAATTGCTTTAAAAAAAATGTGGCAATGATCAGTTAATAACTCAGGGGTCATTTGGCATTGTTGCCAAACCTTTATTTTTGTTGCCAATTCCAAATTTTGTAAACGAAACTAGAAAACCACGTTTGGCAAGCAATTTTTGTTTCCAATAATTTTGAAAACAACATCCACGTTTTCAAAAAAAAGTGGAAAGACAATTTTTATGTTTTCAACTATTTTGAAAACGTTTCCAAACCATTAACCTAACCTATTAAGGACATTAATTACTATATTTTCCTCATAAGCATTAATGGCTTAGACAAACATTCCAAGATCTTTAACTCTCTTTTTCTTCATAATTTTTTTTTCTTGGTTTTTCCGATCTCAAAATTTATTTTCTCCCATCCTTTTTTTTATTGGTTCTTCATGTTACTTTAGTATTATATTTCGAGTTTATAATCAGTTCATATTCCTCTACTTGTTGGTAATAAAAAAAAACAAAAAAGAAAGAAAGGAAGAAAGAAAGAAAGAAAGGTCAAGAAAGGGCATTACAAAATCAAAACATCAAATTGGAGTTTCCAGCAATCTAGATCCTATTTTTTGTCAGAGTATTACTTCTTTTGCACATTCTAGATTTCAGTACTATATACCCTTCTTCTTTTAGCCAACTAAACTCCACTAAAAATCAAGGCTAGTTCTTTCGACTCCTTCTGTTCAATCGCTTAATCACATATGGAGAATTTAGTGGCAAAAGATCTATAGGGGCAATAGGTTCTCGATTGGACAAAATTTGTTGGTAGAATGTAGCAGCCTTTTATATGTGAATTCGACATGCAGTACACCCCTCCCACATCTTCAAAATTTTCTTTAAAACTACTCTTAGTATCATAGACAACGTGCGGTTCACAACTTTCGTTTCCCCATCTATCTAGGGGTGGCAAGTAGTAGAGAATAATAACTTGGTTTCTAGCTTTCTCCCATAATGTTTTCCAAAAATAGATCAAGAATTTGGTGTCACGATCTGAGACAATGGTTCGTTGCACACCATATAGTCATACCACTTTCTTGAAAATTAGATCAACAACATATGAAGCATCATCGGTCTTATAACAGGGAATAAAATGAGACATCTTGCTAAACCAATCAACTACCACAAATGATAGAATTTGTTCCCGTTTTAGTCTGTGTTAATACAAGAACAAAATACATAGAAATATCTTCCCATGGTTCACTAAGAATAGGTAAGGAAGTATACAATCCATGAGGGTTTAAACGAGACATAGCGCTCAACATCATACCTCATCTTTGGCCAAAAGAAGTGGTCGGTTAGCATATTTTCTATCTTCTTGGCACAAAAGTGGCCCATGAGGCTTCTTGCATGAGCTTCCTTCAAGAGCAATATGCAAACAGAGCAATTTGTTATACACAATTTGTTAGCTTGAAACAAGAAACCATCATCCAATTGAAATTTTTCACAATCTTTTCCTACACTACATTTAGGTTAGGGTTCAACAAAGTATGAATCTTTGGTATGTAACTCCTTAAACTCTCTCTAAACCCAGAGTTTTAGCATCTAGTTGGACAATAAAGCATGGCACCAACACAACCCAGAGTTTTAGCATCTAGTTGGGACAATAAAGCATGGCACCAACACAATGCATAAGCTATAAGGTTGTCTTTCCCTTTTTTGTACTTGACAATGTAAGGAAAAGATTCTAATGAACTCCCTCCATTTTGCATGTTTATGGTTTAGTTTTAATTGACTCTTAAAATGCTTCACTGATTCATGGTTAGAATGTATCACAAATTCTTTAGTCCGTAAGTAATGCTGCAAAGTTTCCAAACCCTTACAAGCAAGCGCATGCAACTCCTTATCATAAACAAATTAATTGAGAGCTAGACCGCTTAACTTTTCACTAAAATAAGCAATAGGTATACCTTCTTGAATAAGCCCTGTACCAATTCCTACACCACTTGCATCACATTCTATTTCGAAAGTCTTACCAAAGTCAAAAAGTGCTAGTAGTGGTGCGGATGTCAATTTGTCCTTCAATTTTTGAAATGAAGCTTCTCACTTGGCTCACATTTTGGTGTGTTGCGTGCTCATGTACCGCTTTGATCTTGTCTGCATCTGCCCCAATACCCTGAGATAAAACCACAAAGCCAACAAACTACTTTGTCGGTGCAAAAGGTGCACTTTTTAAGATTAGCATATAATTGTTCTTTTCTTAAAACAGCAAGTACAAAACGTAAATGTTCAATATGATCATCTAAAGACTTGCTGAAAATTAAGATGTCATCAAAGTAGACTACCAAAAAAAATTCCAATGAAAGCTCTAAGCACATGGTTCATCAATCTCATGAAAGTAGTAGGTGCATTTGTTAAACCAAAAAGCATGACTAACCATTTATACAATTCAAATTTCTTTTTAAATGTTTTCACTCATCACCCTCTTTCATTCTAACGCAAGTCTATCTTGGAGAAACTAACAGATCCACTAAGTTCATCAAGCATATCATCAAGTCTAGGTACTTGATGTCTATATACTGAACAATAAAATGAAAAAAAAAATCCATCGATTTACAAATTTCTTGGATGATTTATATTCCCTTAAGATCTTTATCAAGAAGATCTAAGATTTCCTTCGGTGGATTGTCTTCTATTTTTTAAAGCCATCGTCACCATGAATGGGATGATTAGAACAAAATTAATGATTAAGATACTGAAGAGGAGGGATGCCATGAAAAAAAGCACAACTACTCACTTCCCTAGGATACTTAAAAAGCTAGAAAAATTTAAGTAATTGAGTTGGCTTTACAATACAACTTGGTCAAGAAGGGAGACCTAGTATCAGGTTGGCAGTTTATAATTGACAAGAATGGAGATTGTTGCTCATGTAGAAAATAGCAATTGAGTAGGATCCATTACAACCATGCTATCTCAGTGAGCAACAATATAAGGACTCAAATGAAGCAAGATAAGATAATCCTATGAACGCAATAGACCACAAATTCTGTAAAAGCATTTTGAAATGGTTAGTTGATGTTTTTAAATTTTAAAGATCTTATGTTGAAATTGATTCCTGTCTCTCACTATTGATCATATGAATCTTAAGAGTTGATGCTTTAAATGGATTTGGCCAACAAGAAGTAGCCACAACATAACCATAGGCACCTAAGGATCCTATGCCATAGGTAGTTTTTTTGTTTCTGCAACACCATGTTCTTCAATGTATTGCCTTCCATAAAACTGACATGAGTTCATCTTTATATAACATTCCAAGTAATTATTGCACCTCATTAGAACATTCCCATGATAACACCAACTGCAAATAGGTCTAGAGTAAGGAAGCAAAAAATGAGTGTAAGGGGAGGCAAAAGCACTAATCTAAATGCAACACAAGAAGCCTTAAATATGAACTAACCTATCATACCTCATGTCCTAAAGCCTCAGGGGAAATAAAAGGATATAGAGGAAAGGAACAAAGAAGGAATTGTTGTAAAAAAAAGAAAAAAGATATGGGTGCCACCACAATCTAATGCAAAGTGAAAAAGTTACATTATCATGTCATCACTACTTTAATGTAATTAGAGCTACTACATCTTTTCTTGTGGTGTGAAAGGGATGGTTTAATAGTAAACTTGTTTAGCCCATTTTTGCGCATAGTAACAATACAAAAAATTGAATGAAGTTGCAGATTTTTTTTTTTTATTGTACACTCCTGTAATTTTTAGTTTTTCAGATGCTCTTGTAAATAATTTGGTTTCACAAAATAAGAATGGATATTCAGTAATTTTGTTTCTTTTTTCCATTTATCTCTTTGGGATGACTATGCACGTATGTGAATATTATAGACATGTTAATATATAATACAATTTGCAATTACTAGAATTGCAAGGGAAATATATTAAGGATGTTGCACATAGCAGGGTCAAGTATTGTGTTGAGATTATTTTTAGAAGATATTAATCTGCAGGAATTAATCAATTAATGAGGTAAGGCATGGTTGTTGTAGTTAGATTTTTAAGTTTTCATATTAATCATTGACATTATTTTTAATTTGTATGTGCACTTAGTTAACTTGCCATTTTCCTGTAGGCTCATTTTTTTCTGGCTGTATGTACACCTGGATAATAGAATATTGTTCAAAATTTTCTCCTATTTTTTTTTTGTATCAATAAGTAAGTATTAAGTATTACTTGTTGATTAATGATAACATTGTCACGCCATGTCCCACAGAATTTGGTATGCGACAACAGCCATGATAACCCAAGGAAGGGTACACACCTCCCAACCCTCGAGTCGCAGCAAGGCTTACAACTTCCTAGATTTAAACAACACTATACACAAATCATAAGTGAAGATCGTATATTGCAGGGAATACAATAATTGAACAGGTAAGCAAGATTTTCACAAAGCCTGTCAATAGAGTTCAAGAAGATATATAAATTACAAAGTACAGCCAAGATTTCAAAAAGAAAGACAAGAGTGCAAATAATACAGGTTTATAGAGTCAAAAACATTAGTGGATCCATAATTCTTATACAATGCAATTATGCTCAAAAACAGACATACACCAATACTTGGAGTGAAGAATGAAAAGACAAGCAGTTGCCGGGCACTTCACTTCACTGCGACGCTGCTAAACACTATAGCTTGGAAAGAGGGGAGAGGGGTGAGTAACTAAAGTCACTTAGTGAGTGTAGTAGCATAATTCTAAATGGAAATAAACCCACAACATTTAAATCCAAATAAACAAACTTTTACAAGTACACATTTAACTTCAAAACATTTCAGCATATATATATATATATAGGTTCTATGATGAACATAAAAATCAATTTTAATAAAATGAAACTTCCAACATTCACCAATAATAATTTTGACTTAAGACAAACTTTAAAAGGAATCATTAAGATATTCGTCATAAATTTATTAACAAAATGGAAGTTGGCATTATGAAACCGAATAAAAACTTCAAGGTTGACAAGGAAACTTTGGCATAATACAGATATTCAAATGAAGCTACAATCACAATCCATTTCAAACTCTTCAATAAAATCATCTTAATTTCCAAAAAAGATATTTAAAAACATAAAGGGAATCCTCAATTTAAGATTCCAATTCAATAAGTCATGTTTTACAAATCTAAAATATAATACCATTCTCAAACACAACAATCTGAAAAACTTCTTCGCCTTTAGCCACCACGGCGACTAAATCCGGAGCCATCGAGGTCTTCATACCCTTGATGTTGGCCCACTAAGACGTGTGATGACCCCGTATCTCATTACAATAACACCCATTTGGGAAATTCTTCACACCTATAAAAAAAACATAATCCGAGTCCAGCATACCACCTCTAAAGGCTAGACCGTAAGGACCCCTTATTGCAGTAGGCAGGTTACGACCATCACCATCAAAACTTAAACCCTCGCAAGAACATCAAAGCCATAGTCAACACTTTTGTGTATATGTTCAAGACTTGGGGTTGTCCAAATAGTACAATTCATGTCAAACAAATATATCAAAATGCCAACTTTAGGACAAGAATTTGCATTTCAGAAATGACAATCATTTTCATAACCATAAATGTCAAAAACACAAATATGCTTTGGCTAAGGCACCCAGTCATCATCATCAAAATCAAATCAAATATATATAGCTATAGGCTGCAATACCTCAAGCAGTGTTTTTCACATTTAAAAGCCTAGCAAATAAAATTCATGGTTCAATGTCCCACATTAACCATATTTTGCAGAATCAACCGTATTCGATAAAATCATTCAATTTACTCATATGCATGAAATATAAGTTAATATGCATACACAAGAGTATATAATTGTAAGTTATCAACACTTCCGAATACAAAAATACAATTTGAACATATAATTTTTATATAGAAGATCAATCAAAGTAAATCATTCAAACATGAAAAAACTATAAAGTTTGTCATGAGGATTTATAAACATCATAAGAAAATGCATGAAACATTTAAAGCTAGAAGAACCATGTGTTAAAGTCAATAACATAATAAACCATTTCAAAACAATCAAAAACGTTGATTTATGTATGATAAAGACAAGAACAATCCATAAAACGATTTAAAGCATTTAAAGATCCTAATAGAACCATGCATTTCAACATAACCCACTCATAACGTAGAAAACTAGGTTTTCCCCCAAGGGTGATACTCCTCAACCGGAGCCTCAAACCGAGCTTTCACACACACACACACACACAATAAAACCCAACCAACAAGAAGATAAGCTCTGAGGAAAACATGAAGAAGAGATGAATAAAAGAAAAGCGTAAACCTATATGCAATGCAACTCTAATAAAGGCTTAGATTGACTTAAACTTGAGTCCAACAAATTCCAAGAAATTTCCATGGGCATCAACTCCATTCCAAACCAAAGAAATACAAGAAATAAACAAGATTCATCGGTGCTATGGTTATTGTCCAGTGCACCTGATCTCAAGCACAAAGGAGATTTATGAATCCAACAAGATTGAAGGAAAGGGAATACACACTCTTCACTTAAGCTCTTAACATCCACAAACAAGATGGGCAAACACAAAACTCACCAATTTCAACAAGTATAAACCCTAGATCAAGCATTCAAGGGATGAAATACAAGTTGGAGGAATGGAAGAATCTAGCTTGAATCTATGATCCTACCCTCTCACAAATAAGGATAGAGCAACAAATCAAACTCCTCATTCTCAACAATCAAAGAGCTAGTTTTAATCTGCTAAGGATAAAGAATGATAGACATGTGAATTTAGGTCTATATATACCACAAGTGCACGGGTCATCAAGTAATACCTTGTGGGTGAGCACGAGGGTCGTATTCCTCAGGGAACTACGAGAGCTCCTATTACTTCATTTTCTCTTAATCAATAGCCTGAATGTCTACGGTGTTTCTTAATTCTACTTCTACAAATTAATTAATACAATAAAATTGAGGATTATTAAGTGCGATTGGAAGAAGTTTGGTAAATCATATGAAGGTTCCCTTAATGATCACTTGTGAAATTGCGTTAAGGGATGAGGATTCAATCTAGTGTTGGACTGGGGGAATTCAAGGGTCTACTGGTCCCAATCTATTGGCAACCAGGTCTAAACACTAGGAACTTAAAATAGAATCTATTCCACCCCAGCCTCCTATATGCACCTTAAGTTTAAGAACTCCACTAAAATGGCTAATCAAATCCTAATCCAGAAATCTAATCCAACCCTAAACCAGAAACCTAGCTATGCCTAATCTCTTAGCGCATGTATAGATCTAATAGAGCATGGATGTTCTAATGTGTGGGCATATCCTCCTCTCCACGTCAACAAAATATCTTTAAGCAAACATGCAATGAATCACAAAGGACTAGAAAGAATATTGAATTATCAATAAAGAATCACAAGTAACAATCAAGGTGAATTTACGTGAAATTCCCCTCAAATTGGGGGCCTCTAATGGATATAGAAGTATTGATCAATTAATAACAATAATCCAAAGGAAAAAATCTAAAGAATTTCTAGACTAACTCCCTGCAGTATGGTCTCCGATGTTTGAGGTTGAGTAGATCCCAAGATCGTCAAGAAAACACCGAATCTCTTCGCGCGGACTCCACTATTGATGCACATTGAATCTTCCTTGGAAAATTTACCAGAACCCGCTAAAATCTTGATGGAACTCATCTCCAGCCGCAAGGGTCTCCACAAATCCAGCCACCTCTCCCAAATTTGGCAAAATAATCCCCCCCCTCTTGACATAAAACATAGGGTTATTTATAGACCGAGTCTGCCATAGGTACACCACAACCATTGTGAAAACCGTGGTGATCAAGTTTATTTCTTCGGCCGCAAGTTGTATCCTCGCACGGTCGTTTTAGGCGTTATCTCTTATGACTATGGGTGTTGTGATTCGTGATGCTGATTGTGACCTCTGAAATCACTACTTGTTGTGATGACATTGTGCTATAGTAATCGTCTACACTAATCACTACTACAATATCACCGCTACAGTGATCGATAACTGAAGCCCACCCGGATGTGTGTGAGCTTTGACAAATTTTCTAAATTTTACCAAAATGGAGCTTACTCATACTGAATGCGATTCTCCGCTGTCCAGTTAGGTCGTTATGAGATTCTAAAAATTGTATTTTGGTCTGATTTGCCTCAAATCGCTTCAATATTTGTTTATTTGGCCCTTAATTGCAATTAGACCATGGTGAACGAAAAAATGAATATCTGTACTAGTTTGGTGCTAAATATATGAAATTTCTTGCTAGACGTAGTGTAAATGACATGTTAAATTTGCATTTCAAGCACTTATCAAAGAACATGGAGTAAAATAAGGAGAAACAAGATGACATACCTCATTAAGCCCTAAGGAGAAGGAGAGAGGACCAACAGAGCTTCTTCCAAGGATGAGGATGAAGGGATTCAAGTGGAAATCTTTCATCCAAGGGGAGAAAGCTAAAAGATTAGAAGAAAAACAAGGAAGAAGAGGATAAAAGGGGTTTAGGGGCGAAAAATTATGAAACTACCCATGTGACATCAAGAAAGGAGGGTGCAAGGAAATTTCGCTCGGAGTGTGCCGATTTGCATAGGTTGTGTGAATCTCAACCCAACAAAGGGTTTGAGCTAAAACTAGCACAAGATGTGCGGATCTCAGCCCGACAAAAGATTTGAGTTGAAACTTACATAAGTTGTGCCAATTTGCACAAGTTATGTGGATTTCAGCCTATTACACAATTTTCTGGGCTGAGGATCGCACAGGCGGTGCCGAATCGTGTAAGCAATGCCAGAAATTGATTAAAAGGACTATTCTACAACCAAAATTTCTCTAGACCAAATAAAGCCCTATCGAGCACACCCAAAATAGGGAATAAAACCAAAGAGAAGAATTATAAACAAACCTGGAGAGTAATCATTACTCCCATGTGCATACCCAAACATGGGGATGCACATGGGCAAGTAAAGATTCCCCCTAGAGGGGAATTATAGTGGCAATCCAAACACTCCCTTAGTATCACAAACATGGTCAACTAATCAATTATAACTGATTAAGGTTAATATAGTTATTAATTAATAATGGCTTCTTAATTGTATAATTAAGCATTACTAATTGATTAATACTAACAAAAATAATTAATCCCTTATATCATAACTTATTCATGCCATTACAGAGAATAATTGATGGAGAGATACATTAGGAAATTATAGAAAAAAAGAGAAGGATTTGTGAAACTAATTAGAACTAACAATTGAAATTAAACAATTTAATGAAAGCAGAAAACAATAAACTTCATTTGCACATGTTCTAGGTGACACATGTTCTAGGTCACAAGTCTGTTCCTTTTTCACTTTGTTTAATCACATGACCAAGAAATACATTGCAACAACTAGAAAAAATAAAAAACCTAAACTTTGTACATTACATCTTCCAATTCTATGAATAGCCATTCAAGCTTCTCCCCATGGCCTTATCTTCCCATGGTTTACTTACCTTTTGGCATTTCTCTGGAAAGAAGGAAGAAGAAGGAACATTGAAACAAAATGAAGGCCAACATGGTCATTTTCTAATGATGTAATGGCCTCTTGTTGGTGTGGAAAAATTATGGTGACATGGAACCGTCAAATAGGCTAGCTAACGTGACTACGGTGAGATGACTCATACTGTCTGGCAGTCACATAAGCAATTAAGGGCCAAAAACCTTGGGTGACTACCAGGTGAAAGCAAATTAAAATTCGGTGACTATTTTGATGCAAATTGAAATTGAGCGGCCAAATTAAAAATAAGTGAAAGTTGGATGGCTTACTACAAAATTTATCTGTTGTCATTCATTATGCTACTGAAGTGATAAGAAGGGTATGATCCTGTCATTCTTTTCCTTATATAGACTCCAACAAATAACTTAAGGGTTGTCTATTTTTGTTCCAAGTTTAATAAGACTTGGCAGTGGGATGCCATCCTTACAGTAGGGATGTTTGGCGGGATAATATATCATATTTTGGCGTTAGACCATTGGCATTGTGACTCCTATTTTTGTCTCCAAATGCTCACTTCATCTGATAATATTAGCCAACTTTTTCTGGTGATTGGATTCTTTTTATAGTTTATAATGGTCAAGATATTGATGAGCAGAAAAGGCTTGAATCATCTGGTGTCTCTTCTCTTAATCTCCCTTGCTGAATAAGTGAAAATGGTGAATAAGTGGTAGTTTCAATACTATTTTCTTCCCATGATAACATAGGGATGGATCCATTGATTATTATTCTTGTAAAGCTAGGCTTTTTAGTGATTACATTGCTTATAAGTCTCTGTTTGACTTGGGTCATGCTTAAACTCCTTTCACTTGAGCAATGGCTAACTATGTATGGTCCAGGGATGGGCTAGATTAGATAGATTTCTTGGTAATGCTATTTGGGCTACTAACTATATTACTTTGATTGTATCTCACCTTCCTAGAGTTACTTCTAACCATGGGCCCTTTCTTTTGATTGTTAATCATAAGTTTCACTCTAGAAATAGAATGTTTAGGTTTGAAAACTACTAGCTAGATTATATTGACTATGACTATTTTAGGGTAGTGAGATATTCTTGGAATTTTAATCCTCATTCCTCCCCAATGCATGTCTTCTCCACCTCCTTGCTAGAACTAGGAAAAATCTTATTAGGTAGAGAATTCAAGGTTTAAATTCATTAGAGAACATCAAAACTGTGGAGACTAGCATTCTGATTGCTAAGAATTTTGATATGTCCATGTTTGTCAATGAGAGTAATACTAGTTTGCTTGGAATGCTTTATAACAATTATGATGCTTTACTCAGGTAATACTCCATTAAATGGGCTCAAAGAGCAAGACTTCTATGGGTCAAAATGGTGATTGCAATACTCAAAAGTCTAAAAAAACCATTTCTCATACTACAAAAAACAATTATATTTTGTATGCTTACCAAGAAAGCATTGCCAATTGTTTCACCCAGTCTTATAATAGCCTTTGACATGAGACTAGTGTTGTCCATTTATTTGATATGATATACGTTTTGCCTCATTATCTTAAATCCATTTCTGATAGGAACAACATTTCTCTTGTTAGAAATATTACCAAAAGTAAAGTTTAAATTTACCCTTATATCTCTACCACTTGGTAAGAGCCCTGGCTTGGATGAATTAATGATGAATTTTATCGAGCCTTTTGGAAAGAGATAGGAGATAGGTTGTATAGTGTTATACAATACTTTTTCTCCTCCTACCCCTCTATACCTAAATCCTAAGGTTATATTTATATGGCTTTGATCCCCAAAAAGGACAAGTCCAAATTTACTATAGATTATTACCCATTTCTTTGTGTAATGTTTGTTATAGTATCATAGCTAAAATGGGATTTCCTATAAAAGGTATTTCTTAGATTCAATCTTGTATTAATTCTGCTAGTTTCCCTCCTATGATTAATGGTCACCCTACTAATAAAATGTTAACAACTAAAGGTGTGTGGCAAAAAGAACCTTCGTATCTCTTTATCCTGATTTCTCAAAATCTCACAACAATTTTAAATTATGCTATGGGACTTCACATGATTTCTGGGTTTATTAGCAAACTAAACTGTACCTTCAACTATCTTCTGTATGATGACAACTTGATTATCATTATTAAAACTTCTAAAAAAGTGGTTTGCCTTTGTAGGACCAATACTTCTATTTACAAATCCTTAAATTATCAAATACCTAACAACCTCAAATCAATAGTGTACTTTCCTAACTAGTTTAACAATAGAGTTGCTAAGAGTATTAGTAGCATTCTTAATTTCAACATTGTCCTTTCCCTTTCACCTATTTAGGAATTTCTATTTCCTTTAATAGGCTTCTTGTCCATCATTTTAATAATATGATAATCAAAATTGCTAATAGAATTGCATCCTAGAATAGACATCACATTTCTCGTGATAGGAAAGTCATTGTGATGAATTATGTTATACTGTCCATTCCTAAATATTACTTATCCAATTATTCCTTACCTAACTTTGTCCTTGAGTCCATCTCCAAGTTGGCAAAGAAGTTCTAGTGTTCCAAAGGTAGTAATGGAAATAGTATTCATCTAAACATAAAATCGAAGTATCTGAAGGAAGCTTGAACTACTTGGAGTTAATGTTGTCTAGATTTTGAAATAAATCTAGTGTTTGTGAATCCTCAATGCTTTCCTCAGGTTGTTGTTGAACCTTATCTGGACTGTGATAATATCGCATTCGGTTTTGAATGGACGTTCCAAGTGTTCCTCTATCTTGAAATATAGGGGATTTGGGATCACCTAGATAAAAACGGCAACAAAATGTTTTTTTTTAACAGAACGTTATGCTTCAACATTGAGGAATTTGATATAATATTGATTAAGTCTATAAATCTAACATCATCTCTTTTTTAGAGTATCCATAGTGATTTGATATTATATTAAATTTGAAACACTAACCTATTTAATAATGAACTTTAATTTCAACTCTCTAGATGTTTTAGATTTTATTTTTAGATCCTATTATAACCTTGAGGCTCTTAGCAATTTAGAGAGTTGCAAATTGAATTCACCAAACTTGAATTTGAGAGACATAGAGCTTAAAGCAAATATTTATTGGGTTTGGCTCCCAAAATCAAACAATAACAGGATCTCCACATTTGTTTATAAATTTTACAATGGGAGAAACATAGAGGAGTATTATTGGAAAGGTTAGAAGAATTTATGAATCTCAATATGGCCCTAGGATTTATTTTTTTTTAATTGAATGACAATTCATGGCAAAATTAAAATTACTTTCTTCATTCTATGAACATGGGCCAAGAGGAGCCATGTGTTCTTTGTGGTTTGTGCCGAGAGGATATTAAATATTTGTTCCTATTAAACATTTTTTCTAAGATATTTAAAATTTAGGCAAGATTGTGTTCCTAAAGAGGCAACCAACCAAGCACTCACCGTCTCTCCACTGCCAGAAGCTAACCTGCCGCTTCGCCCCCACTTGCGATTGCGAGTGGAAGAAGGGACGACCCTGGAGGAGGGCCTTCCTTGGCAGTTCGGCCTGGTCGTTCCTCGGTGAGTATCATGAAACCGGAGGAGCAAGTTGTAACTGATCAACCAAATAGCTTGAATCAAAGAGAGACTTTAGAAAACCTGAAAAAATCAGTGAGTGATGTGGTAATTATTCACAAAGAGCTAAAGGACAAAGCTATGAACAAGATGAGTAATAGCTTATTCGGCAAATTTTTGGGGAGAGCCCCACCGCTAAAGGTTGTCAAAAATTCCCTCTCAGAGATGTGGCGAGGGATGGGCCCATTTTAGGTGTCCGACATGTCAAATGGGTTTTACCTAATTCGATGTGAGAAGCAAGAGATAGCGGAGGTTGTTCTTTGGGAAGGGCCATGGACGATTAGTGGGATGGTGTTTCAATTGACACCATGGCGAGATCACTTTTAGCTGGCATTCGAGAAGCTAAATAAGGCTATTGTTTGTTTGAAGTTGCACCATTTACCTATAAAATACTGGGAAGGAGAGGTCTTAGAGATTATTGGAAAACAGTTTGGAAAGCTTCTGAAAGTGGATGATCACACTGAGAAGCTTTCCCGAATGAAATTTGCCCGAATTTGTGTTGAAATTGATTTGTCCAGGCCCCTAAAGAGGGATTTTTGGATTGGAGATGAGGGGCATCGGTGTATATTGGCTGTCCTGTATGAGCGCCTGTTGGTGTTCTACTACAAATGTGGGCTCGTTACCAGATGGAGGAGAGGTTGGTGAGGGTTTCATGGTTGTCGACTAACACCCTGATTAGAATGACATGCAGCTGTTGGATACCGAAGATAGAGATAAGGACTCAGAGTTTGTCTCAAATGATGATTTCCCTAGAGAACATGTGAAGGAACTAGAACAGGATGCTGGCAGCCAGTTCGGTCCTTGGATGATGGTCTACAGCCACCAGGATCGAGGATGAGGCAGGGGTCTTGGGTTGGCTCCGAGGAACAGTCCTAGCGCACAAGCAAGTAACACGTGGTGTTCATCCCTCCTTGATGATCACCACGTGGCTTCTCATGAAGGCACTAGGTAGACGCATGGGGGAAATAGCTCCATCCATGGTGGGCATGCATTGTTCACCCGGGATGAGAACACATGGCTTCCGATGCATCGTGATCCGCCCATTGAAAATTCAAGAGACAAGGGAAAAAATTTGGATCTGCAAGGTTTCTAAAGCAACGATGAGATGGATTAGTATGGAAGCATTAATGATAGTGGATACTCTTCACAAAACTTGTTGTCAGCTGGAAAACCTATTGTGATTGACGGGGATATGGGAGCCGGTTCCCAAGAAGTTTTGTTTCTATCTCTTAAACCATTTCTGATCACTTCATCTAGTTTGAAAATTAATGATAGAGATCGATCCAACTGCATGCCAGCTCTTCAACATCATGAAAGCAACGATTCTCATAACAATCTTGTTGATAGAATATTGGATGCCTTACAGCAATCCAACCCAAAGACTCAGATAGCCTGCGACGCGGATTGTTTGGGAGGCATGGTGGAGACTGATGATGATATGACGTTGGTTCAGTACCAAGGGAGGCCAAAGCCGAAGCAAGTGCAAGGAGGGGAGTGAGGAAAGCCAACTCCAAAATAAAAAAAGGGAGGAACTCACCCTATTAATCTGCCCTTGTTCATCCTGGTTTTCGATGATTATTAATACTATAATGATTTTCTCTATGTTGTTGATTATGAATAACACTAAAATTTCTGATGTCTTATGCTGGAATTTTAGAGGTATTTCAAACTCGAGTACAAGTAACTAATTCTGGAATTTGATGAAAAAATATCGAACCCAAATGTTTTGTCTGGTCAAAACTAGGGCAAATAAGGACAAATGCAATCGATTTTTGCAAAAGAGTTTCTAGGGATTGGGACTAGGCTGCTCTTCCAGCCCGGGGAATGTCGGGATACATGATGACGTTTTGGATGAAGGAAATCAACACTGTCACTCCCATTGCCCTGTCTCAGAACATTATTCACCTGGTAATCACTTCAAACTCTTCAGATGGCTGGATTTTATTAGTTGTGTATAATTCGCAGATGATCTCGGCGCAAAGTCAGAGTGTGGAAGGAGCCTTCAAAGATTTCGCGGATTAAGGTGCCCTAACTAGTATTCAAAGACTTTAATGTTATTAGTTCGGAGGCTAAACATATAGGGGGAGCTTCAAGCATTACGCAGCTAAGTCTAAGTACTTTAATGAGTTTAATTTTCTAATAATTTGTTAGATCTTGGCTTTTTTGGGCCCTCCTATACTTGGTGTAATGGGCAACTCGGATGTGCCCAGAGATGGGCTCGTCTTGATAGATTTCTCGCTAATTTGGGGGTTGATCTTTTTAAGAATTTTTCTGTGTCTCATCTCAAGTGCATCTCTTCTGATCATGCGCCTCTGTTACTTAATTTGCGCATGCATTCTGTGGTTAAAAAGAAAATATTTTGTATGATTACAAGGGTTGTCATGATGTGGTTGTTAAAGCCTGGAGGTTTGACCCCAAGACCTCTCCTCTTCATGCTTTCTCTCATTTCCTGTGTAGAACCAAAAATCGGCTTATTCCCTGGAGAGCTTTTGGCCTTTCCTCGTTAGATGTTGACATTCAAAACACCGAGAAAGATATTTCTTTTTAGAGAATTTAGAGAGTTCCTTTAATACTAATTCCCTGGATTTTAGTTGTCTTAGAGCTTTGACTAATAGACACACTGCCTTGCTCAAGCAGGATAACATTCGTTGGGCCAAAGAGCTCACATGTTATGGCTTAAGCAGGGTGACCTAAACATCAAATTCTTTAATAATGTTGCCAAAGTCTGTAGCCACAAGAATAGGATTTCTGTTGTCCACAATAACCTTGGGAACTCATTTTCAGATCAGATCAGTATTGAGCTTTTTTTTATCAATTTTTTTCGGGATCTCTGGACTTCTAGGGGTAAATGATCCCTCAATGAGTAGTCAAAGCTCTTCCTCCTGATCACAATTCCATCTTTGAGGAAGACCAAACCTCTTTGATCAGACTAGTGATGTATATGGAGATTTTTACTACTATCAAATCTATGGTAAATGGGAAAGGCCTTGGGCCAAACGGTTTAAATGTAGAATTCTACCTTTTTTACTGGGATATCATTAAGGAACCCCTCTTTAAGGCCATTACTCATTTCCTTACTTCTGCTCAGTTGCCTAGCTCTTGGGGTAAAACCTTTATTGTACTTATCCCTAAACTTGACAAACCCAGGACAGTTTCTTTATGCAATGTGTCTTACAAAATTGTTTCTAAGATTTTAACAAATAGTTTAAAGCATGTCATGCATAAGATTGTTGGGCAAGAGCAAAGTTCTTTCTTAGCCTGGAAATCTAGCTTTGATAACATTATTGCTATTCAAGAAATTGTGTATTCCTTAGAATCAGACATTGAGAGCCCCCCTAGGATGATTTTGAAAGTGAACATAGCTAAGGCTTATGACATGATTGAGTGGGAAACTATTCTTGCAACACTCCATCTTCTGAACTTTCTCACTTTGTGGATCAATTGGATTAGGGCTTGCATTTCTAATGCTAGTTTTGCTTTGTTGATTAATGGTCATGTTGGTCGAGGTTTAAGACAAGGAGACCCGCTTTTTCCCTACCTTTTTCTCCTTGTTTCCCAGAACCTTTCTGCCAAGCTTAACAATTCTTTAGTGCATTATTGGATTCCTGGGTTTGATGAGAGGTTGAATAGAAATTTCAATCATCTTATGTTTGCCGATGATCTTGTTATTGTCTCCAAAGCCTCCCGGTCTGTTGCTAAGTCTTGCAAGTTGTGCCTGACTATTTATAATGATCAAATTGGGCAAACCCTAATGAGAGCAAATCTACCATTCACTTCCCTAGTTAGGCTAACAAGAAGGTCTGTAAAGCTATAGTGAACATACTACGTATGAAAGAGGGATCCTTCCCTCTTCAAATACCTGGGGTGCTTAATTTGGCCTAAGAGGATCAATAAGTCTCATTTCCAACCCCTGCATAATAGAGCTCAAAATTGTACTTCTGCTTGGAGCCTTAATCCTATTTTCCTGGCCGATAGATCTGTGTGTGTGTGTGGGGGGTGTGTGTGTGTGGGGGGTTGTAATCGTAGCGGCTTTCACACTAGCACTACGACACTTGCTAAGCCTAATGGGGGGCTTGGTATCTGAAACTTAAGGAATGCTAAAATTGCTTTGATGGTGAAAAATGTTTTTATGGTGTTGAACTTTGAAGATAGGCTCTGGATTCATATTTTCAATCTGAAATATGGGAGCTTTGTTAGACTAGCAGACATGTCAAGAATGGCTCTAGTTTCTCTAGAGCTCTGTTCTCTGTTGCTTCCAAAATTAGGCCCAACTGCTGGGTTACAGAGTGCAATCCTGATAAAATTGGTTTTTTCACTGATCCCTGGTTTTTCGATATCACGATTGGTTTTAAACCTTCTTTCCTTAACATGAGTATTCGAATGGATGATATTTCTATTGAAGATTGTGTGAATCATGGTTCTGTTAATCATGACATGTGTAAGCTGGTTTTTGGTGAAAATATGGATACTTCTCACATGATTAATTGGAGCATAAATAGAGAAGGCAATAATTATTTGGTGTGGAATCCGAAGTGTTCCAATTCCTCAATAGTTAACTCTATATACAATTGGCTAAACTGCGATTCTGAAGGTAAGAATGGCAAATGAGAGGGCTGGAAAATTCTTTGGAAGCTCAAGACCATCTCGAGAGTTAAGCATTTCATTTGGAGAATGTTTCATGGCAGAACGCCTACATTTGCTTACCTCTAGAATCTGATCATTGGTCCAGCTAGAGAATGTTGTTTTTTGTGAGCTAGAGCTGGAATCGGAGGCCCATGTCCTTTGGGATTATCATAAGACCAAATTTATTTGGAACAATGTTGGGTCACTTGTGAGTGTGGACCTTTCTGTAATTTCAAACTTCACTGGTGGGGAGTAGATCACTAGGAGCTGGAGAGCTAATTGTGGAAGTCTGAACCTCAAAGCGATTCTAGCTTCTTGTGCTTGGTTGATTTGGAAAGCCAGGTGTGACAAAGTTTATAATAGGAGAGATCTAAAGTGGTTTGGTATTGGTAAGCAAGCTGTAAACATGGTGAGGGACATTGTCTCGGAGCATAAGCACAATACAGGGAAGTTATCCCATTTCCCTTTTCAATACTCTTTAAGTTTATTTACTGATGCAGCTTGGACTGAGCATGATGGGTGCTGTGGCACAGGTTCCGTTCTAGTGAATGGTAATCAAATGGTTTTATTTGCAGGTGCTAGTAATACCACGGTGGAGTCTAGCACTCAGGTTGAGATTATTGCTCTAGAGGAGGCTCTAAATAGGTATATTGAAAGAAGCTTGTACCACACACATATCTATTCTGACTGTACAAGCCTGGTTGATATGTTATACAAAGAAGATCTGACAGTTTCTTGGAGGTTCAGTGATCATCTCAAGAGAGTGTGAAGTTTTATAAGCTTATGTGATGTTGCTCATTTAGAATGTATCCCCAGAAACCTCAACCGTGTGGTGGACAAAGTTGCCAAATTTGCTCTGAAGAATCCTGTTGTTTTTTTATTCCATAGAGGCCTTGATATTCCCAACTGGCTGGTGAAGGCTGCGTACGCCAATGATTTCAAGTTTTAATTGCCTTGCTCTCTGTATGTTTTGTTGATTAGTTTTTGTTTTCCTTTTAGTTAGCTCTGTTCTTCCAAAAAAACAAAACAAAAAACAAAAAGAAAAACTAGTTCTTTTTTTTTTTTTGCCATAAGACTCAATTACTTTGTCAATTGATGGAAGAACAAATTGGCCATCATATTAACATGAGAGAAGGCTTCTCTTCACGGAGATGGCTAGACTATAATCAATCTCCTAATGCTAACCTCAATACTAATTTAATTGTTGTTATGGAACGTAAGATGTAATTTAATATATAAAGGCTATCAATGATATTTCCATTTCATGGTTTGGAGGGTAGTTGACCATGTTAGATAATACTATACCACAACAAGGAATGAAATGGGAAAGTTTTTTATAAACTGTTTTAATTCTACTTCATTCAGACATATATTGAAGATTCTGGTGTCGAATGTTAATTTAATTATTTTATTAGTAAAGCTCAGTCAAGTATTGAGGCTAAAATTGATGCAATGCAAATGGGGCCGAATATTGCAGCAAATTGCAACTATCAAATTGGATTCATTCCATGGATTGCATAGTTGTTTGTCAAGCTCTAAATCCAAACAGTGGAGACAATGGTTGAGTACTCAACACAAAATCTTCACTTTGAATCAACTCAGAGCATACATGAATCACCTGGTGGCTGATATCATTTCAAGAGTTTGGAATTATATTGCAGACAAACTTGAAAAGTATGGTAGAACATCACCCGGCTAATCCCTATTTCATAAAGGCATGGAGTTTCCAAAGTGGTTGATAGAGTCTATTCAAAAGATGGGCTTTCATTTCTATTGTTTAAGTTTGGATGTAGTTTGTACCTTGTTATTCATTTGAACTTTTGTAATCTTCTTTTTCTTCCCTTAATAAGTTTGGATGTAGTTTGTACCTTGTTATTCATTTGAACTTTTGTAATCTTCTTGTTCTTCCCTTAATAAATTATCTACTTGTAGGTCTTTAAAAAACACACACATCATGAGGGTTTATATATACTGATATTCCTCAAAACATATAAATTTTTAAATCTTGCAATTAATTTGTAAATAAATAAAATTGATTAAATTAATATATTAAGTTTAATTTCTTTTATATCAATGAGTGAATTTTTTATTTTATTTTTGGCCTATCAATTTTTCAGAATGAGATACAAAAAGTTTTGTAAAGATTCAATTTCTCATTATTTGTGTTTTTACATATATAAATATTTGAACTCAAAATCTCGTATTTAAATCATTTGCAATTCTATAATTTGAACCCATCGCGAGTAATGAGTAAATTTAGATGAATGTGAAATACTGAGATTTTTTGTTTTTTTACATAATCAGAAATGTTCATTGGTGCTTGATTGAGCAATAATGTGAGATTGAAGAGACAATAGAATTTCCAAAGTGAAATGGAAGGCATGAATTGAGTGGACCCTATATATATAATGATATATATATATAAAGAAAGATAGGCTGCCGACAGTCGGTAATGAGGCTGAGAATTCTCAAAGCAGCCAAATAAATGGAATTTTCATGGGGGCCATGGCATTCCATTGAGCAAGAAAGTGCAAGAAGTCAACATATGCTCTCAATAAACAAACAATTTGAAGGATGTGAAAGATCTAATCATCTATTCCTGTCAATCTCATTGCACCATTACTGTACTCGTGATCTTTTTCCAAACTCCCGTAAATTTTATTTTATTTTATTTTATTTATTTGTTTTTTATAAACATGAACAAATCACAAGACTCAACTCTCAATATTTAAATTAAAAAAAAATATCAACTATGAGTGGTATAAATTTTAAATTTGAGAGGAATTGCTCAAAAACGTCCAAACAGCTCTATTATTATTAGGCCAAAAAACTTTTGATTTTTTTAAATCTTTTGAAAAGTCTCTCTTTTTTTTAAAATTATTTTTAAGTTCAATAACTAAATAACTTTGGTTTTACTATTCTTACATTACGTTCAATTTTTAGTTTTTTTTTATTTTAATATTTTGAATTTATTATTCTTATATCACCTTCAGTTTTTAGTTTTATTGAAAAATAAAAAGTTTCAGAGACTAATAAATAATTTTTCCTAAATTTTTTTATTATTTTTATTTTTTAATTAAATTAAATTTATTTTATATAACTATTGTACATATACAAATATGTATAGCATCATATTCATTTTCTTGCAATTGCTTACTCACCTCAGCAAGATGGTCTCAAAGCCAAGGCTAGTTTACATTGAGACCGAACTCGCCTCAGCAAGCTCACCCTACCTTACTGGCATCTGTGAGCTCTCTCATCCTAGTGTGGGTTGAGCTCGCCCAACAGACGTAGGAGAACTAATTAGTGCCAAGGACCTCAAATCCTTTTTTTTTCCCCATTTTTTTACTGTTTAAAAAAAAACACACATCGATCAAGTTTTGATTGGGCGAGCAATTGGAAACATAAAAATATAAAGTGAAAAGTAAAAAAAAAAAAAACAATAACTTTGTGGTTTTTGCTTTTTGTAAAATAAAAATAGAGGTTTTTTTTCCCGATTATATGACATTGGCTTTTTAGCTTTGTAAAAAAAAACGTCAATGATGTTAATTTTTTTTTATAGTAAAGACAAAATCGCCCATTAATGTAAAAAAAACTACCACGTGGTATAAAGAACATAATTTTATTTTATTTTTAGAATTTAGAATTTTTTTATTTACAGGAGTTTTAGAAAAGATCAATTAACTTATATATATATATATATATATATATATATAAGACATAACGATTATTCATATGAGTTAACAATATTAATGGTTTGGTAACGGTTTTTTTTTTCTTTTTGTAAATATGAGAAATCACACATCATAGAATTAGAATAAAAAAAAATACATATGTTCTTACTTCTTATTTTGCAAACGAAAAAAACCATAAATTTTTTTTATATTTTACCTAAATATATAAAGTTTTAGACTTGTATTTTGTGTTTTTTTTTTTCTGTTTTAATTCCTGAGCTTTGAAAATGTTTAATATGTTACTATATGGGCAGTGTTGGGATTGAGAAAATCTGATAAAATAATGGCTATTATATTAAATTATAAAGACAAAATAAACAAAAGAAAATCAAATATACAGGGTACAAATATCATTTTCAAAATTTTAAAATTACATGGAAAAAAATGCATAGTAAGGCAACTTATATATTTAGTTTTGTCTAAACTTATCTTTGAAAAATTAAAGGATAAACATATTTTATATAAATAAAAGGTACTATTGTCTTTTACCTTGATTTAAAATAGTTAAAATTGCTTTAGGAAGAGGTCAGTGAAATAGAATCCAATCAGAAGATGACAAGTAATTTCTTTTAAAAAAAATAAGAGGCAATAAAAAGCCTCTTTCAAATGAACAAAGCAGATATCAAATTGGGAAATGTTTATTCTATTATAAAATTATTTTAAAATGTTTGAGTTTATCTTTTCATTGTAAAATGCTAAATATATATTTACATGGACAACCACCCCAGTAATATAGTTGTAGAGTAGGGTAATAGAGTAGTACATAGTATTTCATTCATCTCTTAATTCAAAAATAAAAAGTTCAAATTCTACCCATGGTTATATACACAGATGTCAAAAGTAATATTTGAAATCATTATTAATATTAGTATTATTATCATTGTTATTTTTTAATTGTTTTTTTATATAATAATTCCTTCTGCATTATTAAAAATAAAAAAATTAGAAAATAGATCCTATAAATAGGTGGTGTGTCCTTGTCTACAAATTATCTTTCCAATATTACCTCTTAATATTCATCTTGTTTACAAACAAGCTATGAATCAAGTGCCATTTAATTTTTTTCCCATAAAATTATTTATGTTTTAGAATGTATAATGTCATAATATAATTTTATAACCCCTTTTGACTCCACTTCTTGCAATTTACCCTTAATTTTTCTTAAAAATTTATCAAAATACTACCATCATAGATTATCCTTTTTTTTAAAAAAAAAAATTATCATCATTTTAATTATATATTTATTTAGCATATTGCAAGCAAACTATGGCCACCTTTCTGTTCTCATCTTAACACCTTTTTTTCTATTATACAATGATGATTTATTTATTTATTTAGTTTAAAAATGATGAATTAGTTAATATACATTTTTTTTATTTTAAAATACACACACACACACACTATATATATATATATATATATATGCATATACACACTTATATATATACTCATATATGTGTGTGTGTATATATATTTATATAAACATATAAAGATATTTTTACATATATTCAAACACATACATATATGCATACATACAAACACATACATATATGCATATACATGTATGTATGTATACATGCATATATACACATATATACATGTACTTATATAGATACATATATATACTCATATACATATATGCATATATACACATGTGTTTTTCAATTCCAGATTTACAAATTCTTTTAAAAAAAATATAAAATCTTATAATACAGTAATTGTAGTTACATTCAACCAAACACAAGATTTGACTGCATTGTATTTTGAAAACCAAGTATTTCCAGTTACATTGTAACTGAAAATCCACCGCATTTAGAATTACATCTAACCAAACGCCGTCTAAAAAAGAGTTGCAAACTCTTTATTGTATAAATAAAATACATTTTTTTATTGATAAATATGGACAAGTACCAATTGAAAACTTATTACCCTTCTATTTGGGAGGGGAAATAATCTCTCACTTTCCTATTATAGGGTGATGTTGGATACATTATTCAAAAAAGATTTCTACAAAAATAAATATTGAAATAATTTAAATTAATTATTTTTCTTAATAATATTTGATTTTTTCACATGTTGAGCATGTCCCATATTTTTTTTAATAGAGTAATACTATTTTGACAGAATAGAAAAGCGAATTGGTAGTCCGAATGACTTGGATGGCAAGTTGGTATCCATGTCAACATCACACTATTCTTTATCTCTTTTTTTTCTGAAAAAAATATTTTATTTTATTTTTATAATCTAAATCCATAATGTTTTATAATTTTTAAAGTCCAGAGATTTATAATAATAAACTCTAGACTCTAATATCTAAAAATCTTAAACCCAAATATTATCTTATATTTAAAAGTCAAAAAACCTAAACCCAAAATGGTATCATTTATGCTATGTTTGGATTGAGGGCCGGTGAGGGAAAATTAAGTAAAGCGAGGGTCTTGGAGGGTCATAGTCGGCTCTTCCTTCGTTTGGATAGATATTTTTAATTTCACGAAGGAAAAGAAATGGTTAACTCTAGCCTTCCGAAACCCTCTGAAACTCTACTTTTTCTGCCCCCCTGATTTGGGGTGCTGGAGGATGGAGAACCTCCTAAAAATTTTAATATTTTTAAAAGACCTTAATACCCTTCTTTTTTTAAATTAATTACATAATACCACTTCATAAGTTTCTTCTTTTATTTTTTTCAATTTAATTTTAATTTAATCAAGCATTCACATGACACTCATCACATATCCTTATTTTTATATATTTTTTTTATTTGTTTATTTGTTTGTCTATGTTGTATATTTTATTTGTCAATTCATCTTTAGAAGAATTTATCTCAATAGAATTCTTTAATATCAAAATTTTATTCAAAGTACAAATAAAATTAAAATTTTCTTCGAGTAAGAAAAAAAAATCTAATTCAACATAATTATCATGCTATGAATTAAAATATTAGAATAGATTTACTAACAATATGATAAAGTGATCTTGTGATGATCTAATAGAGCTGTGGAGAAATTGATCTTTAAATAATATATGATATACTTCCAAAAGAAAATTAAATTGTGGTATTTGAGAAGAGGTAAAATTAAAGTATAAAAATCAAAATCAAAACAATAATGATAATTATAATAATTATAATATTTATTAAAAAAAACTATGCTTAAAGTGTGAATTTATTTGAGATATTCGTAATGTATTTGTTTAAATAGAAATAAGTAATTTTTTATTTAATAATAAAGGTATAATTGGTAAATCATATTATTATATGTTCTTTCCTTTTCCTTCTCTAACCAAACAACTTTTTTTTTTTCTCTATAAAATTTGTCAGTCTAAATAAGGGTTGAACATGTACTTTCCTTTTCTTTACTTTCCCTCCCTTTCTCTCCCCTTCCCTCCCCTTACTTTCCTTTCAACTTTTGAATTCAAACACTATGTTAGGCTTTTAAGGAGGAGGTTTCCAGAGTACATTTTACACTAAGTTTAGATGATAAAAATAAATTAAGTTTTTTTATATAAAAAGAGAGAGAAAGACTGACATCGATGATAATATGAATGTCAATTTAGCATCCACGACATTCGGACTACCAATTCAGTCTATTTATTAGGTCTAAATACCATTATTAATTTTAATATTAAGTTGCCAATGGGCGTTTTCCTTCTTATCAAGCTGTACGCATGGAATTGATTACTTGATTGAGTTTGGTACAACAACCTACATGGAATTGTGTTTGCATAAGACTTGCAAATCGCATTGACTGAAATAAAAAAATAAAAAAAAATAAAAAAATAAATAACTCCATAATTGATTCTTTTATAGCATGTGTTCAATGCAATCCTACTCTTATTTATCATTAACACACTTCTCTTTTTTTTTTAAAAAAAAAAGTGTGTAATAATTAAAAGTTCTTTCCATGGTCACTAACAATAAATCCTCTTATTCAAATACTCATCACCAACACATTTATATTTATGCTGTATCTCCTTGATAAATCATTTTTAAATAAAGATTTACAATAATTATAAAATAGGCCTTGATAAGTGACCAAAATATTTTAAGAATTTTGAACTATTATGGCATTGTTCAGATCTATAATAATAAAAACAATAATAATAACAACAACTCTACATTGACATACCATGCATACAGCTTCTATTGCAAATAAAAAAAAAAACATTAAAATTGAATCATGAAGACAAGTTTGACAAGAAAACCAAAACTCAACATGATTCATGTTGATTCAAACTCATATTTTCTGCTTTCATGATTTGGCCATTCTTTTTCTTATACAAGAAGGCATGATTTGGAAACCAAAACAGCATATCATCTTCACTGTTTCATACATCGCCTTTAAAGATGATTGATTGATTATATAGATATACAAATTCCCCGATTCGTCGCTCAGTTTTGTTTGCAGAAAAAGGATTTTTCAAGATATACCTGATGCAGTAATTAACCGCGGCCATGTTCAGGACTCATTTTCTGCCTCCTCTTCTCAGTGAAGGTGAGATTCAGTAGCAAACTCGGCAAACAACAACTTGAACTTCTTCTTTCCTTTCTATGCTTCAAGTCTCTGCTCGGAGTCATTGCCTCACTGCCGCAGACTGAACTAGCTCCCGAAAAATATGGTGTCCCAACAACTGACTTTGGAGGATGTTCAGTGTCAAGTCTGTTAGCAAATAGCTCGCCATTTGGTGCCTTGTTGTTGTGTGATACATTTTGCCCGTTGCTAATTTGTTCACTGTATAATGATTCCTGTAGAAGTTCAGCAAGTTTTTTCTTTCTTTCAGTAGGAGAAGGTTCCACACTGGAATTAGGAAATGTGCTGCCCATATAAGCTTTGTTCCGGGGAGTTGTTCCAAACTGATGGTTTGGAGTACTGCCCCGTGAAGGTGTGAAATCTGCAAGAAAAGTTCATTAAATTGGCAGACACTTGCTAATCATTAAGCAAAAGGATCATGGTCCTTGATTTACCATAAATTTAGAATACATATACGAGAACCATGTTATTACCTCCATTGACACTGTAAAAATCATCATCGCAATCAGAATCTAACCATGCCCTCGAATCAAAGAAGGTCTCATCCTTGCTTCCTGCAGAACCATAAATGAGTAAACAATCATATGAATTTTCATAAGTTTTCAAATTCTAGACACAATTTGCAGAGAAGCAAAGAATTGAATGTTTCATTAAACAAGTTGGCCAAAAATTTAAAACAAAATATAATGATAGATTATCATTATGCCGAAGCTGTACAAAGGCATTCAATACTGAAAATAAACCTTTAGTAGACAAACTGATATCTTGAAATCTTACAATAGCAGTAACAAAAGGAATATAATTAACAATTTAATCCGAACAAAATGTAAGAACAGTATTCCTGTTTTTGTTGTTGATCTGCTACACCAACCTCAAGTGATTATTAATTTATTATAGTAAATAAAGTTACCCAAGTTTCAACTCAGAAACTGATGTAGACTTTTGGACATCAGTTTAAAAATGAAGTTTTTTATTAAGATCAAACATCAATTGATAAAAGAAAAAAAAAATTAAATTAGAGCTTAATTTAGAATTTCAATGGCCAAATTTTGCTGACATCAATTCATATTCATGAAGATGTGACAAAGCATGCAGTCCTTGTGGGGCATAGCCATAAACTAGCCAATAAAAATCAATCACTAACAATGACAGATACCGGTTTATCTCTATCTATGGTCGACACAGTGAAACTGTAGTTCGACATGAAACTTTAGGCATCAACCAGACATTAGAATCCACAAAAATAACAATTGATTACTTACCGAAGTGGAAGGGCATGATATGCATTCTGTCAAGTCAAATATGCATGTGCTTAACAAGATAAGGAATACAGGCAAAGAAACAGAAAAACAAGAAGGAGAATTTGGTTTCTTGTGTTTTGTTTGAATGTAGATTTTTCCTCTGTTTCCATAAAGACTACTTCCATGAAAAAACATCAAGAAAAGGAAGCAAGAACATGAAATATGAAAGTCAGGAAACAGAAATAGATACCAACAATTCTACCAAACCATCAAATTCCATAACTTTTCTGAACTTCAGAAAATTTTAGAGATGTTTAGGAAATTAAAACCATTGATTCTCTTAAGGTCTCTCAAGTTTTTCCTTTCAATCTTTAGAAGAAAATAAGAGAAATACTAAAAATATAAATAATAAAAAACTTTGGAATACCTTTTCTTATCAATGAAGTATAACTCAATCAAATTAATAACTCTCTTTCCACATAACAAAGTATGATCAAAATAAGAAAAAAAGATCTAAAAACTAGGAAATGAAACAAAGAATTTTTCCATTAGGAAAAGGATTATACCATAATCAGGGCTCCTGAAACCACCAAGCCCAGGCTCCAAGTTCCCAACTTGGATCTCCCCATTGAGAGGCTTCTTCTTGGTTGGAGATGAAACAAAAAGCTTCTTGGCCTTGGAACCAAGTCCTAGATGGAATCTCATGCTTGCAATCACTGAACTTTATACACCCAAACAAGAATTAAATTTTTTCTAAGAACAAACAACACTCCTTGCTTCGAAGTCCAGAAACCTTTGTTCCCATGAATTTGCAAAGAAAAAAAAAACAGCAAAAAAGATGACTCTTTTAGCTTTAAATCCATCAAACATTAAAAGCAAAACTACCATACTATCAAAGATCACAACAATGGCAGACCTTTCCTCCAATCTCCGAACTGCAATCAAGAGCTCTCATCTATGAACTCTAGGAAGGACCACTCTGAGAGAGAGAGAGAGAGAGAGAGAGAGAGAGAGAGAGAGAGAAAGTATAGAAAGTGTGAAGATATTGGGTTGAAGGGTCCACATAGAAATAATAGAGTTCCCCATTTATTATGTATGTATATCAGAAAGAAGTTATTTCTACTTAAAACCCAATAAATCAATAATTATTTATTTGTATAATATATGTTATTAGCTTTTTCAAAAAAAAAAATGTGCAATATTAGAAATAAGAAGGGCCTTTTTGCATATTAACGTTATTCAAAGGATTTTACATTTTTCATGTAACATAATAAAAAAGTTGAATATTTTCCAAATAACAATTAACAAGGATTTGATTACCTATATAATTTATTTTACATTTGCTTTATAAATCTTAGAAACTAATAATTATAATTTTTTAGTGGTTTATTTAAATCTAATGGTTGCACATTTTTTTTACAATATTCAGTGTGAGGAACAGTATTTGCACAGTGATCCATTCACAATTATTGGATCAACATCTAAAGAGTAATTATATAATCTTGATTGTTGAATATCATTTGCACACCCAAATATATATATATATATATATATATATATAAATGACACCCCACCTATCCCATTCTTACATAAGTACAATGGGAAGTGCACTCTTCATGTCATTGTTCATCTCTCTCCTCTGTTTTTCTTGTATTGGTCTTTTTAGTCTTTATCTTCGTCTCTTTTTGCTAAGAATGTTCATAGAATGTGTGTAACTAATAAGTGGGCAACTACATATGTATGTAATCCTGAATCGATTCTCTTTGTCACTAAGGAGTCATTTAGTAGCCGGTAATGATATATTATCACTTTAAGGAGATTACCATTTTAATAAAGTCGGAAATGCTATATGCCCAGGAATGTTATTGCAATTTATGATAACCATGCTTGGTTGAAAACTCATATTACATAGTAATCAACTTAATAATATTCCAAACTTTTCAAAATACCCTTATATTTACAATTATGATCAAGTTTAAATTTAAAGTAAAATAAAATTTGGGGTCAAAATAATTAAATTATAACATCAAAATTAATTTTTACATATTTTCCCCAAAATACTTTTATATCTAAAATTTTGATCAAATATAAAGTTAAGATAAAATAAAATTTTTACCTGAAAAAATTTATTATAATACAAAAAAATTATATTTTCGAAGATGAAGATTTCCCAAAATAACGTTATTCAAAATTAATATTATTTATCCAATGGGTAAAATATGTGGTCTTTGAAAATTATTTTTTTTAAACAAAGGGCATATCTATCTAAAAATTGTTTCACATTACCACCAACTTAGTAATCCAAGATAGCCACATGTTTTGGTGATAATGGGACTATCAAATTTTTTGGTAATATCTCAAGGTTGGTAATCACATATTAATATTACTACCACCACAAGCTAAATGTGGTAATATTTTCAAATTACCATGTAACAGGCGATAATGTGAAAACATTAGTGAACCAAACGGCCCCTAATAGGCATCATTGCTAATTTATTTGAAATAAATTCATTCTATAATCGTTATTTTCTTGTAACGCCTGATATCTATCTAAATATTCTCATGTCAACCAATGGCGAACCCACATGGTTGGCAGCCAGGGCTGAAGCCCGGTCTGGCCGGGCGAAAAACCATGGAAGAACTCCATCTGATGAGGTTTAAGCCCTGGCTGATGGAGAGGGCAGCCCAAGCTGAGGAGAGGGAAGCTCGGGGTGGAGCCATGATTTGGTTGAGGACGCCAGAAAATTGGAGGGTGACATGTTGAAAAATATTAATTTTGAAAAACGTTATTTGCGAAAGGAAAAGTGGTTGGGACATAGTCTAGCCATGGTTGGGTTGTGGACGAACGTGGTAGCATATTTGCAAAAGGAAAAGTGGCCTCATCAAATACAACATGCCGGGAGATGATGACCTTGCGAGTGACTCGGTTATAACACTGGTAGCCTTTGTGGGAGTCAGGGTAGCCAAGAAAGATACAGGTAGCTGAACGTGATGCAAGTTTATGGGAGGTTGTGGCGGAAGTGTTTGGGTAATAGAGACAGCCGAAGACCCTAAGATGGTCATAGGAGGGAGGTCTTTTGTAGAGAAGTTGGAAGGGAATGGAAGAATCAAGGGCAGTGGTAGGACGTCGGTTGAGGATGTATGTAGCGGCAGCAAGAACTTCCGCCCAGAAGGAGGGTGGTATGCTGGCTTGAATAAGGAGAGTGTGAATGATGTCATTAATAGTACGAATGACACGTTCGTCTTTCCCATTTTGAGGAGAAGTGTGCAGGAAAGGCGTAGAAGGGTTCCACGGGAAGCCAATAGTTCAGAGGTACTAGAGTTGACGAATTCTCCACCGTTATCGGCTTGAATAGCTAGAATATTTATGTGAAATTGAGCGTATGGGAAGAAGTGTCAAAAGATGTTGAAAGGTCAAAATATCAAAATGGTCCCTCTATTTTGTGTTTTTCTCCCTTTTAGTCCCTCTAATATAAAACCCGCCTTTGTGGTCCTCGTATTTTCATATTTTTGTCTTTTTGATCCCTCTAATTGATGGATCTGCCTTTTTGGTCCTTCCAGTTGATGAATTAGAGGGACTAAAAAAAGATGAAAATGTGTAAATACGAGGACCAAAAGGGCGGATTTTACAACTAAAGGACAAAAATGTGCAAATAGAAGGACCAAAAGGGCAGATTTTATAATAGAGGGACTAAAAGGATGGAAAATGAAAAATAGAGGGACCATTTTGATATTTATACCGATGTCGAAAACATCACTTTTACAGTGAAGAGGAAAAGTCCAGAGGTAGTGTGTGTGGTCATCAAGAATGACTAGGTAGCATTGGAAACCCGACAAGCTAGGAATGGGAGAAGTCCACAAATCATAGTGTAAAAGCTCGAAAGGATGTAACGAGAAAGAAATTGAATGACTAAAAGATAATCGAACGTGTTTACCCAATTGACATGCATGACAAAGAGTTTGACTGGACTTATTACATTTTGCTAATTGAGGAATAAAAGATAAATTCCGTGAGCTGGGATGGCCGAGACAACGGTGCCATAGATCAATGGAGGATGAAGCAAGAAAGGTGGAGAGGGCCGGGCTCTTGGTGGATCAGATGGTGTAGAGATCACCTCCACTATTGCAGCGAAGAGTCTCGGTCTTGGTACGAAGATCCTTGATAGAAAAACCAAATGGGTGAAATTCGATAGAGCAGGAATTATCACGAGTAAATTGACGAACAGAAAGGAGATTTTTGACTATATAAGGAATAATAAGAAGTGTGATTAGGTGTCGGAAGAGAAGTGTGACCGGTATAAAAGATAGGTATAGGTGATCCATTACCAACGGTGACGAAAGGAGGTGAACGAAAAGGTTTTGGAGAGTCGAGTATACAGACGTCAGAGGACATGTGTGAGGAGGCGCCGAAGTCCATCACCTAGTCACCAGCTTGGCTACTGTAAGGCTGCATAGACATGGCGTTCATTGATGCGATGAGGTCGGTAGAGTCCCAAGTTGGCGGTGTAGGTTGAGTGGTAAGTGGTGCAAGAAACACAGGAAAACCTCCTGCCGTGTAGTCCTGGGGCACAGTGAGCCGAGGCCCAAGAATGCCAGCCACACCATTGCTCCAGGAGCCCCCCAAGTTGGGCAACCAGTAGGGTGGTGGTCCGCCCCATGGGTTGAAGCAAACCACGACCCTCCTCCAGGGGCACTCGGACGAGCGTTGAAGCCACCGTTGCCGCTGGTGTTCACATGCCCGTTGTCACGCAATTTGTTGGAGGATTTATTCCACTTCTTTTCCCCTCCTAAGGACTTGCCACGCTTGTCGGAGCGTCCACTGATGCCAGACTGGGAGTTGGACAAGGCTCCAGCGGTAGAGGACAACAATGCCGTGCCGGCCACCACAGCTGCTTCATGGGCCGCCTTTGTCTCTGCCATGGGGCAAGGATAGACCTGGTGCGCACAAAATTAAGAAAAGGATCAAGTAGGGGAATCAGCTGAGATGTAGAGGAAAACCTCTTGTTTAAACCGCGAAGAGTGTTAAGGACAAGAGCCTTATCGGACACTGGCTGCCCGACATCACGCAAAGCGTCGGCCGTTTTCTTGATTTTATGGCAGTAGTCGGCGATGGTCATGTCCCCTTGGATGATGCTGCGGAATTCCGCTTCAAGGAAGACAACGCGACTTTCCTTATTGTCACGGAAAAGCTCCTCGATCGCAATCCAAGTCTCGTGTGCAATCTGATTGGGCTCGACGATGATCTCGAAGATCTCCTCGCTGACTGAGCCGTAGAGCCACGAACGAACGGCGAAGTCCTGCCGCCGGTGAGGTTCATCAATGCTGGGTTCGATGGTTCCGTCGATGAAACCCAACAAGCCGTACTTGCCAACAAACACCGTGAAAAGCGTGCTCTATTGTGAGTAGTTGGAGCCGGTAATGTCGAGCATGATGGGGATGTGGGTCTTGACGGAGGCAACATTGATGACGGAGGCCATGGCGTCTGCCGTAGCTGGGGAAGAAGCTGAGTCGGTGGCGCTGTAGGTGCTCATAACAGAAGATAGCAAGTAGAGATAGAAGGAAGAACATGAGGATCAAGCTGATACCATGTGAATTAATGTAGAGAGAGGGAGAATGAGGAAGACGCCACACAATGGGGCGTTGGTGTTGTATTGATCTTATAGAGAGAACAATTATCTATACATGGCGAGCATCTGTGCATGGAAAGACTAAGTCTGGCAAGCATCTGTACATGGAAAGACTAAGTCTGGCAAGCATCTGTAGATGGAAAAGGTATACAAGAGAAGTGCTATGTAAAGGTAGGAGATGATGCCGTAATATCTTTCCAACACATGTCACACTCCTAGGAAGACGAAAGAGATGTAATTTAAAAATAAAAATAAAAATGACATTGTTTCACTTAAGGGAAACCGTGTCATATCACTTAAGTGAAACGCGCATTGTGAAAAAGCATCATTCCTTTTTGCCTTTCTTTTTCCTCAAAATTCAGTAGCCCACTTTCATTATTTTTCAACAAACTTAAAATCCCTAACCCTTATTTCTTCAATTCCCCCTTTTTTTCCCCAAATTCACCCCCAAACTTCCACCACCAAACCGTCGCCTGTTGTTTCGCCGCAATTATGTTGCCGTTGGCCACCAAAGTCGCCATCGATGGGGAAGAGAAGGTGAGTTATTAATAAATAAGTCCAAAAATTATATTGTGTAATGTATTTTTTATTTTATTGTAATTTTTGAAAATCAATTAATTTTATTTTTTGTAATTTCCAAATATATATATATATATATATTTATTATGGAAAATAAATTAATTTTTTTGTAATTTCCAAAAATATATTAATTCAAGTTAATTATTTTTTGTGTTTTTATTTGTTGATTGTTGTATTAATTTGTAAAACTTGTTAATATATTTGTTAACTTTGTTAAATTTTTTGTGTTAATTTAATTTAATATATATTTTATTAATTGCCAAAATTTGTTAGTTTATACATTTAGCTTGTTGAGATAAAATTAGTTAAAGTGCCGAAAGTTGTTAGTTTATTCATTTAGTAACTTTAGTCATAGTCATAAAGCCAAACTTTAAAATAGGGCTGCTAATTATTTAATATATATATATATATATATATATATTTTTATTTTAGTAACAAAACTGATATAAGATACTTGTTAATTATTTTAAATGCTAACATAATAACTCATAAGGGGGTTAAGTTGATAAATGATATATAATTGATTGAGTATTAAATTAAAATTTTAAAATATCAGTTTAGTGTAACGAATAATTATTATATTATAATCAACAAGTTTTAAAAAAATTTAAAGTTTAAACATAGTATGAGACTATGAGGTCTCCAATAAACATTAAATTAAAAATTTTAAATATCAATTTTTTTATAATAATTTATTATTATAATTACATTGATAAGGTTTTAGAAATGTTAAGGTTTAAACATTGAGGCCTTTAATAGGTATTAATAAAAATTTTAGAAACCAACTTATTATAGTTACAATGATAAGGTTTTAAAAAAAAAAAAAAATCTTTTGTCTCAAGGATAGAAGCTAGTATGAGGATCTTAAAATTGGGGGCTTAAAGCATTTGCTTCACTCGTTTTACCCTTGAGCCATCCTTGACTTTAGTTTATTGAGATTATTGATTTTCAAAATTGTTAATGTGTTGAGATTTTTTGTTTAATGTAGGTTATTCAATATGAATAAGTTTTTTACTAAAAGACCAAGAAGCACTGAGTCAAGTGTTAAAGATGATAACATGACCACATCTTCAAGTCCGAAATGACCAAGAGTTGATTTGATCCAAATAATTTAATTGTGGATCTTGGACTTCGAATGTCGATTGAGAAATATGATGGCAACATTAGAGATGAGATGAGACAATCTTATGTAGCAAAAGGGCCATGTCAACTGAGGACTCACAACTTTCTTAAAAAAAAAAATATGGGAATCAGTATTGATGTCTCAATCCTTCTGTCACGCCCCGAACCCAGCTCACTTGACCCAGTGCGCAGACAAACGGCCGTAGATCTACAGGGCGAAAGCCCCATAAGCCTGCAAGGCCTCAAAATTTGATTCAAAGCAGATAACTTATAACAAACCAACTTAGTTACTGGGTTATAGACTTTATAGAGTACTTAATAGGGGATGCAAAAAGTCTAAAATACAAAATACAAGGACACAGGGACAGATAATGGCAAGAATTCAAATTTTATAATAGGACAAGCAACATCTATAGACAGTCTTTCAACATCCACACAGGTCTACCACTTGTGATCTGAAAAGGATTTCAAATAAATCTATGAGCTCACTAGCCCAATAAGTAATCCAGAAATTGGTTTAAAATAACAGAGTTTATAAACCTTGATTTCAAATATTAAAAATAATTTCAAAGCTTAAACATAGCTAAATAATACAAAATAAATAATTCAACGGAGGTATGGTTCTCAAGTAGTACCAACATTCAAGAATACGGCAATCAAAAGAATACCATATTTCAAAGCTGTAAATCATAAATATAGAAAGTCTTCTAATTATAAGCATGCGTCTTCAAACCATAGTTAGACTAAACCATAAACTTTAAAAGTGAGTTTTCAAGTATATCGGATTTTTCAGAATAATACAAATCTCCGAAATCATAATTTAACAAAATACAGATGACACGCGCTCTCATTGCATGTGAACCACAAGTGCAAAGGTATCGAAGTAAGAATTACCCTGGTGAGTGGGTAGGCGAATCCACAGAGAACGGGAGTATTAGTATTAACTAATGCTCAGTTATCTAGTCAGAATCAATGAATGTGATGAATTGAACTAATCACGAGAGAAGTTAATAAGCAAGCAAATAGGCAAGGAATAAAGTAAAGGAGTTCTCAATTAATTAAGATGGGGGTACTCAGGCAATGCTCCCCCTAGGATCTAACATGAAGCTTAAGATTCGCTAAATGCCTCTAAACTGAGTTTAAATGAGTCGAGATAATCCAAGAACAACCGGTTCTCATCTCCAAGCAATCGGTACTAGTCCCCTACAAGGTCCCGGTGGAGAAATCGCTCAATCTCAACACCTCACACCCCATATGACCGCAATAAGCTCTAGGGATACCTAGGAGTGAAACTGATTCCTAAAAATAGATCCAACCCTAATTCCCAGCGAAGGATCCCTAAGTCCCTACAAGGTTCCGGCGGAGAAATCTATCAATCTCACGCCTCACACCAAATATGGTTGCAAAGATTCTAGGGAATATGGAGATAGGAAACACTCAATCGGAAGGGAAAGGGGACACTCCACTATCTCATGACTCACTCTCTTAACCCCCTTTAACCTTGGTGTTCTAACTTTAATGGAGACCTCTCACTTCAAAGTAACAAATCAAGCAATGTAGATTAATCACAAAGATCAATAACACATGCAAGTAATGAAATCACAAGGTTAAAACTCAAATAAACTCGGATTAACTAGAAACATAAAGCAAATCAATATAAAGAATAGATCCTAGGGTTCACATGCCCAATTACCCGCTAGGATTTAGCCCTCTATGGGGCAAGTTACAAGACAATGATTAATACAATGAAAAGCAATGAAAAACATGAAAGAAAACCCCCTTGAATTCGTGATGAATGGCCTTGATGGATCGCCCACCATCTTAAAGAATCCTCCTCCGAAGCTAGGTCGCCAGTGGCTTCCTCTTTTCTATGGCAGAGAGAAGATTGATCAAAGTTGGTGATGGACTTCCCCTAATATTGCCAAAGACCTCCTTCCAAACCCTAGTTGCCTTGTCTTCATAGTGCTCCCCAAAAGCTCCGCAAAATGTCCCCCAAAAATAGGGCAAACAGCGTATTTATAGCTTAGATTTGCGTCTATCACATGCCCTCACTCTCCCGTGTAACAGTAACTTTGCTACAGTACTGCTATAGTAAAAAATGTTGCAGTGCTTTACTACAGTGATTTTCGCAAACGCGATTCAAACATTCTCCTCTTGAGGCCACATAATAGGGCGCACAATCATGTGGTAGGCTATAAAACTTTTTCTTCATCGACGCGTCTTTGAAATTTCTTGCAATCTTCACAAAGAGAAGGAACGTGAAGATGTGACTGCCTTTGTGCCCTTCTAACTGGTGAATTAACTTAAATCTCCTTAAAAGTTGGCACACATCTCCCCATTCACGAACTCCTCTTGTGTCTTCGTCTTTAAATTGCATAAGAACTCTCAACATTGTGCCTTAATAGTCTATCTTTGCTTCCTTTCGAATTTTCAATGTATTCACAACCAACATGTATAAAAGAACACCCAATACACGATATAAGACATAAACCATATATAAAATGATACTCAATGCATGTAAAACACGTATAAAAACATGTTTACTCAAGCACTTATCAACAGAGTATGATATTCTAATAAAATAATATTTTTAAATATGCCATTTACCAAAAATTTAAAACCAGAAATGCGATATCAGAACTACAGAAACTTCAAGACAGACAAAAAGTTTGTCTTTGCAGAAAATCAGAATCAAAAGGACAAAACAAAAAATAATTAACAGATTCCACCGTATGTCTCCAAATTCGCTATAGATGCTAGAGGTCATTTGTTTACTCTCGGTGACTAGAGTCAGAATAACAGAGATCATTTATTTACCCTCGGTGACCCGAGACTGAATATTAGATGGCCATTGATTATTTCACCCAATGGACACGGTGCGAAACTACAGTCTTATTTTTCAGAATTTTTTGTCGAAGAGGTCAGGGTTTAACACCCACTGACAGGGTTGCATATCGCTCATTTGGAGACCAAAATATTCAGACAGATTTCAAAGCCATGAATACAGATATTCACAAGTATCTTTTAAAAATTCATGTAATAATATAAGGTAAATAAATAAATGAATAATAAATAATTAAATAATTAATTAAATGCAAAATAATTCACCAACTTTTCCAAACCTTAGCCCGGTTTCCATTTTGAAGAAATAGTAACAACAATTCACAATTATTTTGCCAAAAACAAATTCATGTAATAACAAAAAGTAATAAAATAATTAAAATAAATAAATAAATAAATACACAAAGATTCCCAAACTTCCAATTTTTGACGGATTCCCACATTAAGAGATAAGAAATAGCAAGCTTCCACTAAAACAACCATCTCATGAAAAATAATAATGATAAAATAAAAATAATTAAATAAATACCCAGAATATACCAACTCTTTGAATCTGCTAGAGTAACTAAGATGGTATTTCAAAATCATCATGTTGCATGATTGGATGGTTGGAAAATATTATTATACAACTTTGGTTGGTAAGGGAAAATAAACAAATATAAATATTGGCAAGGTAAAAGCCATGGTTCTAACTAAGTCTAAGAGTTATTTAACTAAAACATAAATAATAAAATGTGATGACATTTCCAAAATAAATTTCAAGGAATAATCAAATAAATTTCCAAAATATTTAAATAAAATAAATTGATAACAATAAAATTTTAAATACAAGAGTTCAAGAGATTACTTCCTTGATGATCTTCTAAATCCAAAAGAAATCCAAGATTATTGCTTAAGGTGGTCCTATAATCAATCGGAAGAACCAACCAAATGGTAAGAATACTTAAGCATGGAGAGTTCATGTATAGGCTATAGATGAGCTAGCCTAAATACCAACCCTACAAAATAAAGCAAGACCTTTTCTAACACCAATATATTCAGAACTTATAACTTTAAGGGGGCAACAAGGGAAAGCCTCACTAATTATACTTACTTGCACACAACCCAAACTCTAAATAGAGTAGTTTAAATATGTCAAAGCAATTTAAATAGCATCTTAGAAGAATAAACTCAAAGGTTGCTAGTTATTTTTCCATGTAGCTAAAAGTATGATTTTTTGAAAGGCATGCACAAAGAGCCAAAAATAGTAAAGCTAAACACACATGCTATAAATGTATATGCATTCACTAGGCATGCAAAAGCTTGGGTTTCATGCATAAAAGGATATACAAGTAGATGGTTCCATGAGTGTATATATATATATATATATATATATATATATATTCATCCTTGGATGCCATGAACTAGAGATATTCAAGAGGAACAAGAGTGCTCTACAACCTATAAGTAGAAGTGGTTTCAAGAGTGCGCTACAACCAAATGGTAAGAATACTTAAGCATGGAGAGTTCATGCATAGGCTATAGATGAGCTAGCCTAAATACCAACTCTACAAAATAAAGCAAGACCTTTTCTAACACCAATTCAGAACTTATAACTTTAAGGGGGCAACAAGGAAAAGCCTCACTAATTATACTTACTTGCACACAACCCAAACTCTAAATAGAGTAGTTTAAATATGCCAAAGCAATTTAAATAGCATCTTAGAAGAATAAACTCAAAGGTTGCTAGTTATTTTTCCATGTAGCTAAAAGTATGATTTTTTGAAAGGCATGCACAAAGAGCCGAAAATAGTAAAGCTAAACACACATGCTATAAATGTATATGCATTCACTAGGCATGCAAAAGCTTGGGTTTCATGCATAAAAGGATATACAAGTAGATGGTTCCATGAGTGTATATATATATATATATATATTCATCCTTGGATGCCATGAACTAGAGATATTCAAGAGGAACAAGAGTGCTCTACAACCTATAAGTAGAAGTGGTTTCAAGTATAACTAACTATTTAGCCTCTTGCATGTGTATATAAGCATACATATAGCTTCCTGCACAATAAATAGCCATGGTCTCATGCATGCATATATATATATATATATATATATATAGTTCCATGAAAGGATAAGCCAAAAACAAATCAAAAGGGTGAAGCTCTACAAACAAACATCATCATCAAATGCAACCATAGACACATGAGAGTATAAAACACCCACTAAACAAGATACAACTAGACCAAGGTGACATACAAAGGTTTCAAGTTCCATGGAGTAGAAAAAAGATAATAAGCTCTAAGGATCACAAGGTTTGCATGAGTATAAGCACAAGCAACTAGGAGCTTCAAAACATGCATCTCATTAGAAAAAAAAAACTATAACCATGCTAAAGATTTCACATACAACAAGCTTCTCCCAAAACTCTAGCATGAAGCTCTACTACCAACAAGAGGGCAAGAAACCTACCTAGCCTTCTTGGAAGCACCGGCGGCTCGTTGCTCCTCTTCACCTCACCTCCGGATGACAAGGACTCCGGTAGAAACCCAAGCTTCGGTGAAGGACATACTCTTCATCAACCTTCCAAGGAGTCCTAGGTAGAGTGGAAGAATGGAGAGAAAAGATGGAGATGGAAGAAAGGAGGAAGATGATGATCATAGGAGGAGTAAAAGTTCGGCCAAGTGGGAGGCAAAGATGGGATGGTGTCCGGGAATCCCTCCGGAAATTCATCACCTCAGCTAAACAATAAAGGCATAGAGACAAGGAGATGGGATTAAGTGCAAATCAAGAGCTTAGCATCCTAAGCATGCTTTAGTGTTGGGTGGGGCCCACACCATCATGGTTTGATTCTTTTCCATGGTAGGCATATAGTGTGGAGAAGGCTTCTGCATTTGTATGGTGTTATTTGTTTAAACTAGCAACTTATGGAATGCAAAACGGAAAGGTTGTGTTTTCTAAAATGGGGTATAATAATTGGAAGAATACTATTTCTACATTTAGAGATCATGAAGGAAATGTTACTAGTATTCATAATTTTGTAGCCGATAAATTGGAATTGTTCAAGAACCAGTGGAAAAATGTGATACAAAAGATCTCACAACATAGTTCAGAAATGGAAGTTGTTTATCGTGTTAGATTTGACGGCAGTTCTAGATGTTGTGCCATTTTTTTTAAGACAAGGTTTAGCTTTTCGGGGGCACGATGAATCTTCAAGTTCCAAGAACAAAGGTTACTTTTTAGAGTTACTCTATTGGTATGATGCACGTGTTGATAAGATTGCTAAGACATTGAAAGCAAATGCTCCTAGGAATAACCAAATGATTACTCTAAAAATTCAAAAGGACTTGGAGTACTCTTGTGTTGAAAAAGTGAGATCATTCATTATTGAAGACATTGGTGATTGGATTTTCTCACTTATGGTTGATGAAGCTAAAGACATTTCAGTGAAGGAACAAATGGCCGCTGTTTTGATATATGTTGATTCTCGTGGACATGTGATTGAGAGATTTCTTTGCATAGAGCATGTGACAGACACTTTATCCCAAACTTTGAAAGAGAATTTAATGGACTAAAATCACTGGCATTGAAGGATAATCCATATTCAAGGTATGTTCATTGCTTTGCGCATCAACTTTAATTAGTTGTTGTTGGTCTTGTGAAAAAATGCCTATTATCAATGACTTCTTTAGTTATGTGATCAAAATTATTAATTTGTTTGGAGCATCATGTAAAAGGAAAGATGCATTTCTACAAAGCCAACATGAAAATATAGTTACATGTATAGAGAAAGGTGTAATTTCTAACGCAGAGGCCACAATCAAGCGACAAGTCTTGCAAGACCTGGGGGCACACATTGGGGATCTCATTATTATACAATATTTTATCTTCTAATGATGTGGCCAACAATAACGAATGCTCTTTGAAATGTTCGTGATGATGGAACTAACCCTGACCAACAAAGTGTAGGTTTAGGTTTGATTGATCGTATGGAATGATTTGAATTTGTGTTCATATTATTTTTGATGAAAAAGGTGTTGAGTATAACAAATGGCTTGTCACTAGCCATGCAAGAGAAAAATCAAAATATAGTGAATGCTTTAGACATGGTTGAAGATGTCAAGTTTAAGTTGCAATCATTGAGAGATTATGGATGGGATAAATTGTTGGCTGATGTTTTAGATTTTTTGTGTTGAAAGTGATATTGAGATGCCAAATAATATGGAAAATAGTACATTGGTCTACAATCGTCCAAGATGTGAGAAGCAAACTACTACATATTTGCACTATTATCGCATTGAAGTTTTTTTACTTGGTTAGTATTTTCCATATCACTTTCACTTTATTTTGTTATTAAACTTTACATTTTTGTTAATTAATATTTTCTTTATTTATTTGTTATGTTAGGTTCTTGATATGATTATGCAAGATATGAATAGTCATTTTTTCATAATTGACTATTGAATTGCTTTCTTGAATAAGTTTCCTTGATCCAAAACAATCATTTTCAAGATTTGATTCTATTAAATTAGTTCATATTGCTGAGCTTTATCCTGAAGATTTCTCAGAATTGTATCGAATAGCATTAGTAAATCAATTAGAGATGTACATATATGACATGAGAAAATATGTTGATTTTTCTTCACTAGGAAGTATTGGAGAACTTGCTATAAAGTTGGTTAAAACAGAAAAATATCTCAAATATCCTCTAGTTTATCAATTGATTGAGTTGGCGTTGGTCCTACCTGTTTCAATTGCTTCAGTTAAAAGAGTTTTTTCAACAATGAATATCATCAAGACAGATTTGTGTAACAAAATGGAGGATGATTTCTTGATTGATAGCTTGGTTTGCTATATTGAGAAAGATAATTTAATGAAATTGACAATGAAGATATTTGACAGTATTTTAGGATTCAATTGCCACCTCTTGATCATAGCAGTAACAAGAGTAACTCAAGTGTCGGCATGTAGATTGTATTTGTATTTGTATTTTTCATTGTTATTTCACTTACTATGTATTGTCTTTGAACTTTGTCCATATATTAATTATTGATATTAAATATCGACTTAGTTTGCATTGTCCTTTAAATTTGTCCATGCATTTTGTAATTAATATCAAACATTGACTTTCATTTAAATCCCGGGCTTGATCAAATTCCT
This sequence comes from Dioscorea cayenensis subsp. rotundata, assembly GCF_009730915.1. Taxonomy (NCBI): domain Eukaryota; kingdom Viridiplantae; phylum Streptophyta; class Magnoliopsida; order Dioscoreales; family Dioscoreaceae; genus Dioscorea; species Dioscorea cayenensis. The sequence continues at coordinate 75,800 of NW_024087238.1, forward strand.
AGGTCTGCCACTGATCTCAATCATGCTTATCCTTTGAGTATATTATTTGTTAGCCACTCAACATCTAAATATCACAACCGGTTTAATGACTTTTTTTTTTTTTTATGAAACTTACCTTTCAATCTAAAAGGTAGATCACATAAAAATCTAGAGGTTTCCCTCTATTTTAATTATTATGTTTTAATTATATTTGTCATGTGTTCTATATGTTCCCCATCATCTTAGATGATAGTGCTTAGATACAAAAAATTTCTACTTCTCCTGATCTCAATATTACCAATCCTACTCCGTCCCTCATTTCTATTTATCTTATAATTAAAATTGCATCTTATATATTCCATCTTTACGCTATTTAACTTAAAGTTCTTAGTTTCTAAAGTATTTCTCCACATTTCTAACTTTAAGTTGGCATCTTCATGCTTTCATCAACTAAAATTACATCATCAATAAAAAGAAATTACCAATGGATTAGATCTCAAACATGCTTTATCAGCTTGTCCAAAACTAAAGCAAATAAATAAAGACTTAATTGTTAGCCTTGATATAGGCCTATAGTAATAGAAACTTTCTGTTCTTCTGCTTATAATTTTAATGCTAGTAGCAAAGTTATGACACATATATTTTGTTTGGTCTAATCTTAAAAAAAAAAAAACCCACCAAAGGACCTCCCTAGGTACCCTATTGTTTGTCTTTTCTAGGTAAATAAATATTATGTATAAATTTTCTTTCCTATCCCTATGCTTCTCCATCAAGTGTCTTAAAATACAAATAACTTATATTTTCGACTTTTCAAGCATAAAATCATATTAATTTAATTTTCAAGTCTCTCTTGTTGTTTAATAAGTCTCTCAAAGTTTCATAGTATGACTCATTGCAACAATAGATGTTACCTTTATTCTTATAGAATTGAAATACTTTTTTTGCACTCATTTGGTATTTTCCCAGGTTGTATTATCCTATTAAAAGGTCTAGTCAACCATAATATCTCTCACATCCTAAAAGGCTTCCGTAGTTTTATTTGGATACCATCAAGATCTACACATTTCCCTACTTTCATCTTTTTAAGGTATCCTTAATTGTGGTGGTTGTAATCTAGCATTGAATAGATTAGGGGATAAAAATATTTGTACATTCATAATATTAAGTACATTAGTGAGAATATAAACTAAAATTTCTCTAGTTTTAGTCTCAATTTCTATCATATTTAATTTTGTCCCTATCCTTCGTATTTACTAACCTCTAATGATATATTACCCTCATGATTCTCATTAAACAACTTATAAAAATATTCTCTTTATCTCTCCTTAATCTCATCATACTTAACTAGTATTTTATTGTCTTTATCTTATACATATTTAACACTCACTAAATCTTTAATTTTCCTTTCTCTAGCCTTAGTTAACATATAAATAGATTTCTCTCCCTTCATTGAACTTAATCTACCATAAAATATATTATAAACCTTATATTTAGCTTCGATGATGACCCTTTTAGAGTCTTTATTAGCTAATCAATACATTTTAAAGTTTTCCTCACTTCTATTCCTTTGTCAAGTCTTAAAGCAATCCTTCTTAGTATTAATTATCTTCTATGCATCCTCACACCACCACCAACTCTTTCTATTTTTTACCACCGGCATTAGTTAATCCTCGTTTAGACACTCCAAGTACTTTCCTAGCTACTTTTCTAATGCAATCACCCACTGCATTCCACATGCCATTTGAATCCAATTTTAAGCTCCAAAATGTGCTTTCTTGTACTTTTGATAAGTTTTTGAATAAACATGTTTTCATACCATAAATTGATTCACTTCGCTTGTCTTTTTGTGTAATTTGATTATTTTTTGTACTTAAGTTATTATTATTATTTTTATTTAGGTCACAAACTATATGCTTTAAGAAGAAAAAGCGACCTTAGGGTAATTTTGAGCCTGATAAGTGCTTGTGTATTAATAAGACGAAGTATTCTTTTCTTACATTGAGAATTACTTTTCTCAGATTTTATCGCTTATACATGTGTATTTGTGTTCTTTTGTGCATATAGGGTTATGGAGACAATAGTGGAAGAAAGGAGCCAAAAGTAGATCGTGAATGCACTTTGTTGATAGAATCTTGGAGTGAACAAACACGAAGACACAAATTGTGCTCAAAGACATGTGATTGTGTGCCAACCTCCATCGTGCTCAAGCAAATACATGGTTCAGAGGGGCACAAAGGCAGTCATATTCGCGTATTTCGACTTGTGCAACACTAGCAAGACCTTCATCAATGTGACGTTTATTGAAGATGCAACTCGATCTACCACATGGATGTGTGCCGTTCATGTGGCCTCGATGAAAAGTGTGGATTTAAAAATATTTTGGCAGAGTACTGTAGCGGTTTATTGCAGCAAATCAAAGTGGCAAATTACTGTAGTAGTTACTATTCATAGACCGCAGAAGCCAATCAAAGTGGCCCAATTTAAGTCGCAATTTTAGCCATTTTAAGGAATCTTTTGCCCATTATTTTCTCATCTTTGGAGACACTCGTGGCTAGGGTTCGGGGAGGCTTTGGCAAGGCTTTTGGAGTGGTTCTACGGTCTTCAACACCGAGTTCCTTCGGAAGATAGTTATTGGGGGAGCTTTCATCGGCATCAATTCGGCGAGGTGTGCCCTAGGCTTGACGAGGGAACCTTCGGAGAAGACGAGGCTACTCCACAAGACCTTCAATATGGACTACAAGGGGGTTTTACATATGGATTGCATGTTTTTACTTTCGATTTCATTATTGATTGTATCTTGCTCCATGGAGAGCTAAACCCCTAGTGGGTTCTTGCACTTGTAAACCCTAGAATGATTTTGTTTCGTTGACTTTTTATTATGTTTTCTTTAATTGATGTTCTAATTTGGTTCCAATCTTGAATGCTTGTTAAAGTGATTTTCCCTTATGCCTTGCTTGTTTGGAGGTTTTGCATGGTTTTGTAAAGTATGGTTTTACATAAAACCTTGCTTGGATCCAAGGTTTTTTACATGGTATAGTTTATGGCGGTAAAATGGAACCTCCATTTTACCCCCACTTCTCAACCCTCCAAATTGGGGGGTTGGAAGGGTTTTATATTTTCACCTGACTAAAATGCCCTTTTACACTTTTAACAATTACATACATGCCTTATATTTTAACTCACTCCAAGCTAAGAATTTTGTTTCACTTGACTAAAGTTTTACCATTTATGGTTATAACTTAATTACAATAAATAAAAATATATTATTCAAAAGTTATATTTGATATGTATATATTTTAATATTCAAAGGGCTTTTTCATAATTTTAATATATAACTTTACTTTACCTTACCTTCAAACCAAGCACAACATGGTTCAAAAACCTTCATTTACTCTACCTTTGCCCCAAGCAAAGTATGGTTTACAACCTTATTTACCATACTTTACCATACCATACCATACCATACTTTATAAAACCTTTCCAAACCTCTAAACAAGCAAAGCATTAGAGTGACACTAGGGTTGAGAATCCATCTTAGTAATCCTTGTGGATGAGTGACACACCATGAGGGTTAGACAAAGCTAGATTGGAGAGGGTTGAGAGGGTAAATCGAGAGGTAGCAAAATGTTCCCTTTCTCTTCCGGTGTGACTTATCCTACCTCCGTGTTCCAAGAGTTCTTTGCGGTCACAATAGAGTGAAGTTCTAAGAGAGGAACTCCGTTGGGGCTTAGTTGCTCAAGCGACAGAGTGAAGCGTTGCAGTAATCCTTAGTGCTGGACCTTAATTGAGACTAAGGGTCTTTCGTCTGTACCAAAGGGTTAGATCTAGATTAGGGAATAGGGTTTATCACTTGGAGTCCCTGGAGCTTTAAGCAACCTTGCACAGTGTGAGGTGTTGAGATTGAGCAATTTCTCCACTGGGGCATAGTGTAGGGTTAGTCACGGTTGACCTTAGGTTTGGGACCGTGTGTTTAAAGATTTCCACGACTCATTAGACATCAGTTGGAGACATAATGATTAGTCTTGCACTTAAAGCAATAGTCCTAGGGTAAGAAATGTCTGGGTGCCCCATTTTCTATTGATTGCATTTCCTCTCATTTTATTACGTCTCTCTTTCTCGTTTTTTTTATTTTTTTTTTCACATTGATATTGTTCATACCACCTTGGAATCATCGTCATCCTAGTTAAATAGCAATTCTAGTGTTTCTGATCACTATTTTCTGTGGATACGACTACCCACTCACTAGGGTAATTATTAATTTGACAATCTGTGCACTTACGGTATACACGCAAGGGGTGTGTCAAGTTTTTGGCTCCGTTGCAGGGGAATAGGCGTTTTGGAAACACTTTGCACTTTGCTATTTTAGCTATTCATCACTTGTTCTATTTCACAATTTCTTATTCCTCCATCGTTTTGATTTGCCTTTAATTCTTTGGTTGCAGCTCCAGGTTATGACCCGAGGAAACTCTTCGACATTGGTTGAAGGAAATCCGGACAATGAGTGAAGAATTCATAGAAGGGGAAAAGAATCTGTGCAAGAATAGTCTAATCAAGCTGAGATAGAAGGTGAAGGGTCTGATGACATGGCAGAATAGAATGAGCAGCAGAGGACACTCTCAGATTATGCCAGACCCGCAGTTTTTAGCACATAGTCTAGTATATATTGTGCGGCCACCGATTACGGCTTAGACTTTTGAGCTCAAGCCAGGTTTCATCCAGATGTTACAGCAGTCAGCACAGTTTGATGTTTGGCCAATGAGGATCTAAACAATCACATTGAGAACTTCTTGGTGTTACGGATGATGCTATTAAGTTGAGGGACTTCCCATTTTCCTTAAAAGGGAGAGCGAAGCAATGGCTACATTGATTACCTAGAGCATCGATCACTACATTGGAGGAGATGGTAGAAGCTTTTCTTGCCCGATATTTCCCTCCCAGAAAATCTGCAAAGCTTAGGAATGAAATATCCTCTTTTGTACAAACAAAATTGGAGTCTCTATTTGAGACATGGGATAGATTCAAGGAGCTCCTGCTAAAATGTCCTCAATATGGGCTCCCCGAGTGGATTATTATTCAGATTTTCCATAGTGGGTTGAACCCAAGCACAAAGAAGTTACTTGATGCTGCCGCAGGAGATACCTTAGGAAGCAAGACCCCTGAAGAAGCATGACATCTCATTGAAGAAATGGCTATGAACAGTTATCAATGGAATACAAGGGACAGAAAGAAGGTAGCCGGACTTTATAAGATTGATGCAGTTACCTCATTGTTGGCCCAAGTTGAGTCATTGAGCAAGAAGTTAGACACTCTAACTTCTCCTAGAGTGGGGGCTATGACGAGTTGCACTAGGGTGTGGAGGAGGACATACTCCATCTGATTGCCCTATTTCTATTGGTGCTACATCCTCAATAGAACAAGTGGATTTTGTGGGTAATGCAATGAGAGGCCAAGGGAATCCATATAGCCACGCCTACAATCCGGGGTGGAAGAGCCACCCGAACCTTTCTTGGAGTAATCAAGGGCAACAGAAGAATATGGCACCACCGGGTTTCCAACAACAACAATAAGCCCCGAACATGGAGAATCGAGTTTCAGGGTTACAAAACCGGATGATTGACCTAGAGAAGGCCTTGATCAAGTTCATTCAATCATCGGATACAAGATTTCAATCAGTTGAGGCCGCACTTCGCAACCACACCGCATCATTGCACAACTTGGAGAACCAAGTGGGCCAAATTGCGATGTCACTCTTGAAAAGACCTTAATGGAGTTTGCCTAGCAACACTGAAACCAACCCAAGAGAACATGTGAAGGCGATCACTTTGAGAAGTGGTCATGAAGTTGAGGATAGGCTCCCGAGTGACATGACCAATGTTGAATCACCCGAGGTTATGGAGGTTGAGGAAATAGTAAAAGAGAAGGGGTGGTACAACCACCGTACAAGCTAAGAATCCCTTACCCTTCAAGATTGAAGAACGACCAAAATGATGAGCAATACAAGAAGTTCTTAGGTTTATTCAAGTAGTTGTACATCAATATCCCATTTGCCGAGGCGTTGTCTCAAATGCCTTGCTATGCAAAGTTTTTGAAGGACCTCTTGACCAACAAGAGGAATTTGGAGGAGAGTGCATCTGTGATTCTAGATGCTTCATTTTTAACGGTGTTGGAAAAGAATATAACGAACAAGTAGAAAGACCCCGGAAGCTTTATCAGTCCATGCAACATTTGCAATTTGGGTGAAGAAAAGGCATTGGCGGATTCAAGGGCTAGCATCAACGTTATGCCTTACACATTCTTCTAGAAGCTAGGCTTGGGAGAGCCTAGGCCCACTCGGATGACACTTCAATGGTGGACCGAACGGTTAGGTATCCGAGGGGCATCATTGAAGACGTACTTGTGAAAGTTGACAAGTACATATTTCTTGTTGATTTTGTAGTGTTAGATGTTGATGAGGATGTCGATGTTCTGCTGATACTTGGAAGGCCGTTCTTACGCACTTCCAAGGCTCTTATTGACATGGACGGCGGGGAGTTGACTTTATGAGTTGGTGATGACAAGTTGACATATCGCCTTGCCGAAGCCATGAGACATTCTCTTGATTTTGATGATACTTCGTATTTTCTTGACACTACTGATGAGCTAATATATGAATATGTGTAGGAAATGATGTGTCTGGACCGGTAAAGAATGAAGAAGTTATGACGCTTGGTCTAGAGGACAAGATGCAGCCTACCCCAGGGATCATGAAGAGGATGATCCACAAGATGAAGCGAGCAAGGAGACACTACAAGAAGCGCCCAAGGCTAATGGGGATGTGCAAGAACGGATTAAGGGTGACGAACCCTTGTGTGGTAACAAGCTCGATAACTCCCTCTCTACCTTCAAAATATTATGTTCATCATTCTTTCAGTTTGTAGGTAAGAGGGAAACCTTCATCTATGAGTCCTCGTGAGGTAAGGTCAAGTACGTCAAGCTTAGTGACGTTAAACAAGTGCTTCTTGAGAGGCAACCCAAGTCTTTACTATTTTTTAGGTTTTAGTTTAGTGTTTGCATGAATAAGACTTGAGTGTTGGTGTCTTGATTTTTATATGCTATTGCTGTGTTTTTCTCGTGGATCATTGGTGTTTTCGTGGGCTTAATTGTGATTGATGAAGTTTATTGGTCATTTGAGCGTGTTTTCCATGATTTTCTGGTCAGTTGTTCATAGTATAAGCAAGCTCTGTATGTGTATATTTGTATAAGTGTGTAGAAATTTTCTACAGAGTCTGTGATTTTTTTCTAAGTCATCTAGAGAAGACACACGGCCGTGTAAAATTTCTATATGGGCCTGCGTTTTCATTCAGAGCTCATCCCGAGAGGACACAGGGCATGTGTCTGCCCCTGTGAACGACCTTGTGACGGTCACGCGCGCGCGCGCGCGGGGGGGGAGGGGGTTCCATACGGGCGTGTGTTTCTCTATAGAGTCTCAGACTTCATTCCGAGAAAACACAGGGGTGTGTGGATGACCCTGTGAATTACACACGGCCGAGGGTAATTTCCACACGCCTGTGTGAATCTCTACAGAGAGTTCTCCTCCATCCCGAAAAGACACAGGGGCGTGTGAGTGCCCCTATAGGTCAGGCACACGGGCATGGGAAATTTTCATACACCATGGGGATGCGTTTAGAGAAAGCCAGAGGCCATCCTGACAACACACAGGGGTGTGTGTCTGCCCCTGTGAGCCCTCCTGTGGAGTCATACGGGCGTGGGTAATTTTCACACGCCCGTTTGGTTGTGTAGATTGTGAAGAGGCGTGACTTTTCTTTATAAATCACTCACTCCCCTTCATTATTTTAACTCCCAAACACTCAATCGACACCTCTCCTCACTCTCTCAACCCTTCACTGTCAATTTATAGAGATTTAGGGGGTGTTTTCTTGTTGCATTCAAGGTTTTAGAGGTTCATCTCGTCGGTAAGCCCTGTCTCCCTTTTTCTTCACCAAATCTTGATTTATTTCGGTTAAATTGGTGTTTGCTGCTTAGTTTTCATAATTAATTGGTTGGTGCATGCATGAGAGTGATTTTAAAGTGAAATTTTTATGTATTTTTCTGATTTTTACATGGTGACCGTGCGACTTTCACGCCCTGTGGATTCACATGGGCATGTGGAATTCCCACGCGACCGTGAGGATTTCTGCAATATTATTCTGTGAGTGTATTTGATCAATTTTCTTTTCAATTCTTACAGATATGGCCCCAAGATGAAAAAACAAGCCAGCAAGCATCCCAGAGAGCATTCCCCTGAGCTGGATCACATGGAGTTCGCTATTCTCGAGCACCAGGGTCGGTTTGAGTGAATTTCGAAGCTCAAGTTTAGTCTGACACGATTCCCGGACTTGAGTGGCTTAGGAAGGTTTAGTTATCCAATGATATAGTAGATGGGGTTAAGGAGCTCCTCACCGTAGGCAGTTGGCGCATATCATTGTCCATTCATGATCCTGCCATTCGTATGCTGAGATTAGAGGTGTTAGCGTCTTTCGAGTTTGACCGCTCGTACTCCAGCTTTGATAGCATTGACGGCATACAGTTCAGAGCCTTTGGACAGTATCACAATATGAGCATCACTCAGTTTTCAGTCCGCTTGGGTCTGTATGATGAGGCGTTCATCAGTACAGAGGAGTATGAGTAGTTACCGACTGATTACCCCGACAGTATGACACCGCAACGTGCTTACAACGTGTTGTGTGGCCAGGGTCAGTATGAGGCGGGGCTTTCGAAGGCCACGTGTCTCTCTCGGCCGAGCTATAGATATATTTATTCCGTTCTGAGCATATCAGTGAATGGTCGTGATGACAGCACCGGTCTACCTAGCTAACATGAGCTGTTATATTTATATTATATGGTACGGAGCACACCGATCCACTTTGGACACATCTTGGCAGAGTACTTACTGAATTAGGGACAGTATGCAGGATCAGTATCCTCTTCTCCGGCGCTTACATCACTAAACTCATCATTGGGATGGGTTTGTCAGACGCGATCAGAGGGGCCGAGAAGATGATTGTACTTGCTTCCCTAGGCATAAAGATGATGAGATTGATGGGGATGGTGCACAGGTATCGAGCGGCAGTGTATATACAGGTTACACCTGCTCCAGAGATAGATGAGGGAGGAGGTGACGTTACTAAGGGGTCTCAGGGTGTTCCCGAGCTACAGGAGGAGAAGATGGAGATAGAGGCACCACCTATAGCATAGGAGCCACCACCAGTTCGGATTTTCTCTCTGACTCGAGCCCATGATCATTTTGAGAGGCTCGAGAGTGCTGTGGGTGTGTTATAGGCAGACTTGGCTGAGGTTCGCGCGACACAAGCCGCGAACCACATGGAGGTTATGGTGCGTCTCGACATTCAACAACAGCTACTAAAGCGAGACGCGACTTCTCGGTTCATGATGAGACCTCGTACCCCTCAGGCATCACCAGTTCCAGCAGCACCGACTAATCCACCAGCATCAGTATCTTCTCCAGCTATGCAGCAGAGAAGACAGTAGCAGACATTAACGCTTGAGGCATCTCTACTTTAATTTCTTCATTTGTTTTCGTATTTTTATTTTTGTATTTATGTTGGACTTGTATCACTCAGAAAGGATCCTTCTTCTAAGTTTATCTTTTATTTTCGTTGTCTCGAGTTGTATTTCATTTTCATATTTTTATAGACTCGAGTTTTATTTTGTTTTGTTTTTGTTGAGTTTTACTGAACCCCCTTTTGTATACATGTAGATGGTCTTGTGAGTATGGAAATTAAGGAATAGTCATAGACACGGTCATTATGATTTTCACATGGCCCTGTTTGCTCCACAATCCATTGGAACTCAACTCTCAAAGAACATAGCTCTATCAAACGTACCATTAGGAGTTTAGGGGACTATTGTTTCAGTTTCCCACCTCCACATATGTTTTTTTATTGTTTTATATTTTATTGTGCTTGCATGTGTACATTGAGGGCAATGTACATCTTAAGTGTTGTTGGGGGGAGGGGGGAGTTCACATTACACATGTTCTATACTTATGCGTTGATTGTGCATGCTCATGTAGCCAATGGCGGTTTACTTTAGTTGCAATGGTTGTATTCTTAAGTTTAAGAGACTTTTTAACATCGAATGTTCTCATGCTCTAGTTTCTACTTGAATTTTTAGGAATTTTTTGCCAATTGACACTTGTTGCACTACTCGCTCATTAAACCTTGTGGAAACTCATGTTCGATGTTTAAGGGACTAGTTTAGTTATTTCTTATTTTAATTTCTTCAAATAAAAAAATGGTTAAATGAAAAGAAAAAGTTAGGTTTGTTTTGTTTGTGCAGTGGCAGTGGAAAAAGCTACCACCTATGAAATATGGAGCTACTCTCATAAGTTAGATACTAGTTATGCCCTAATGAGAGAAAGAGCTATCTCATGGGATGAGTAAAAGCTACCATCTTGGTAGAAGAGGTACCACCTCGAAAGTGTGAAAGCTACCTTTGTAGCCGCTTAAGCAAGGGCTACCTTAGAGCATGTGTGAAGCTACTATCTTCTCCTTTCTTTTTATACATAAATAAGTCCCTTGTACTTAGAACTTTGAGGAGTACACGTTGGGTTGACTTGACTGAGTTTACACACACTTACACGATATTGGGTTTGTTAAACTTTTTGATTCCAGTTTTTAGGTAGAACATTGATTTTTCTTATTCGGTGTTAAAATTTTCCCTTACTTGTAGAATGCTTCCCTTGCATGCTTTTGGTGAACCTAAGTCCAAGCACTTTAAATTTTTCCTTCTTCTATGCTTTAATGTGGTATTTTTGCTTAAGGACAAGCAAAAGCTTAAGTGTGGGGGGTTTTGATAAGTGCTTGTGTATTAGTAATACGAAGTATTTTTTTCTTACATTGAGCATTACTTTTCTCAGATTTTATCTCTTATACATGTGTATTTGTGTTTTTTGTGCATATAGGGTTATGGAGACAATAGTGGAAGAAAGGAGCCAAAAGTAGATTGTGGATGCACTTTGTTGATAGAATCTTGGAGTGAACAAACACGGAGACACAAGTTGTGCTCAAAGACACGTGATTGTGTGCCAACCTCCATCATGCTCAAACAAATACATGGTTCAGAGGAGCACAAAGGCAGTCACATTCGCGTGTTCTGACTTGTGCAACACTAGTAAGACCTTCATCAATGTGACGTTTATTGAAGACGCAACACGAGGCTACTCCACAAGACCTTCGATACGGACTACAAGGGGGTTTTACTTATGGATTGCATGTTTTTACTTTCGATTTCATTATTGATTGTATCTTGCTGCATGGAGAGCTAAACCCCTAGTGGGTGCTTCAACTTGTAAACCCTAGGATAATTTTGTTTCATTGATCTTTTATTATGTTTTCTTTAATTGATGTTCTAATTGATCTCCAATATTGAATGTTTGTTGAAGTGATTTTCCCTTAGAGAGACACTAGGGTTGATAATCCAGCTTGGTAATCCTTGTGGATGAGTGACACACCATGAGGGTTAGACAAAGCTAGATTGGAGAGGGTTGAGAGGGTGAGTCGAGAGGTAGCGGAATGTCCCCTCTCCCTTTCAATGTGATTTATCCTACCTCCGTGTTGCAAGAGTTTTTTGCGATCACAATAGAGTGAAGTGCTAAGAGAGGAACTCCACTGGGGCTTAGTTGTGCAAGCGACAGAGTGAAGGGTTGCAATAATCCTTATTGTTGGGGCTTAATTAAGACTAAGGGTCTTAAGTCTGGACCAAAGGGTTAGATCTAGATTAGGGAATAGGGTTTATCACTTGGAGTTCCTAGAGCTTTAAGCAATGTCTGGGTGCCCCACTTTCTATCGATTGCCTTTCCTCTCATTTTATTGTGTCTCTCTTTCTTGTTTTCTTTATTTCTTTTCCACATTGATATTGTTCATACCACCTTGGAATCATCGTCATCCTAGTTAAATAGCAATTCTAGTGTTTCTAATCACTATTTCCTATGGATACGACTACCCACTCACTAGGGTAATTATTACTTCGACAACCCGTGCACTTGAGGTACACCCGCAAAGGGTGTGTCAGAGCCCAATTGGGTCAAATATTGAAGCTTTAGGAGGCAACATTGGTTCAAAATAGCCCACTGTTGATTGTTTGCTAAAGGCTTGATGGATACTGTGGAAAGGAGAATTCCATAAAGCAACAAGACTTGGAACACACCCTTTTGTTAAGATAGTGTTAATTAACACTACTCGTGTTGAGTAATGTCAAGTTCATTTTTTGTAATAAGTGCCATATCATATAAATTTGATATTATCTTTTGCACTTAAGTTGTCATCAAAAGTATTTTTTTAAGAGTGATTTGGTCCTCAGTTTGTTCTTTTTATAATTTCAAGCCAATATAAACATAACTGAAGCCAAAGTATGAAATCGGGAGTAAAACGGAGCGAAAAACAACATTTAAAATAATACACAGGCAAAGTACGCACCCATGTACTTGCCCGTGTACCTCTTAAGCATTGGCAATGAGGAATTCTAGAGATATACACAGGCCAAGAACATGGCCGTGTATTCCCCAGCTCGAGCACAATAAGAATCTGGAGAAATACATGTGCAAACTATATGCCCATGTACATATCCGTGTAGATTCCAAGATTGAATAGCAGGATTTTCCATAGAACTACACGGGCAGCCGCCAAACTACATGCTTGTGTATATGACCATGTAACCACAAAATTAGTGTTTTGAAGTTTTCTAGAGAGTTACATGGGAAAAGTAGACACCTATGTACTTGCCTATATAGTTACTAGATTCATGGGGGTATAAAAAGGAAGCTAAAAAAGGTATTGGGGGAGGCTCGCTTTGGAGAGACTTTGGTGAGACCACGGATAGGGTTTAGGAGCGAGGTTAAAGAAGAAGAGAGTCCGAGAGAGTCACCAGAGTGATGATCCTTGGTGACAATATCGACTCACATCAAGTACAATTCTTGAAGATATTAGAAAGGGGAAGGGGAAAGAAGGGGTGGGGGGGCGGAGATCTCTTTCATGGAGTTTCTTCTAGAACATTACTTTCTTTGTTTTGAGATGAGCATCACCCCAATGGTGGGTTAACTTCCTTGAGTGTTTGGATTTGATGTAGCTTGGGATATTCTTACTTTTATATTGTTTTAAATATAGATTTTCTTTGGATTATTGGGTTCATCTATGTGCTTATTTTGTTGAATTAGCGTAACGAGAGTGGCTTATTAAATTTGATTACATGATCGAGGTTGAGTGATTCATAGCATAGGATTACCTATAAATGAAAAGAATCATTAGTGCACACTAGAGATAGGTAGCTTAGGTTCTCCTGATTAGAATTGGTATAGAGAGAACTCCAATTCTAAATAGGGTTTCCTAAATCTTATTACAATCATATGCAAGTAGAATTTAAAGAGATTTAATTTTACCGTAGTATAAGATTAAATATTGAGGAGTTTTGAGAGAGCACTCGATATATTCTTGAATCCCATCGGTCCAACAACACTTAGGTTTAATCTATGCTAATTGCAATTACTTTATTTCATTAATCTCAAGTGAAATCTTATTTGAACACCTCTTTCACTTAATCGGTGGATTTCTTCTTTGAAATCTCGACCTTATTTCTTAACAATTTGAATTCTAGTTTAGCAATTCACTTCTCTATAACTTCATTTCAGTTAGATAATAAGGATAAATGCAGTACTAGTGATTTTTAGTACCTGTGGATAGGGCAACTCTACTCACACAATAACTATTACTTGATGACACTTACACTTGTGGATTAGTGCATTACAAACCTCACGCATCATTTTCCCTATGTATCTTTAGGGTTTGCTCAAGGGTAAGAAAACAAGTTGGAACACACCCCTATGTTGCCTATGTATTTAGCCTCAATTCTACAGCAATAAAAGGGTTGTTTTTGAGATTGTGAGGCACTTTTGGTGAAGGTTTTTGATGTCCATCAGATCTTTTCAAGAGTTTAAGTGTAGTTTAGAGGAAAGATCCTTGACAGTGATTGTGAGGAGATATCGAGCAACACAACATGAAGATTGAAAGGATGGATCAAGTCTCCCTAGAAAGGTTTTCGTCAACCAAGAGAAGCATTTAGTTCAAAGGAGTTTTCATTATGTGTTCAATTTTTATTTCGTTTATCTTGGATTGCATTGTGAACTTTCATAGGACAAGGAACTAAATATCCTAAGGTATTCAAAATGATAAATCTTGGGATGAACTTGTAATTAGTCTTCGTTATTTTTTGTTTATTAAGGGAATTTTATCGATGATTGATCTATGCGTCCTTTGATGCTATAAATTAATTATAGTAAGAGATCTAATTTGTATTTGATGTGAGTGATTGTGAAAAAAAAATCTGATTGCATATAATAGATCTACCATAGGTTAAAGGGGTTGTAGGCACATCTAGTGATAGGGTGCCTCAAGCTCTCTATATTTTGGTAAAATCTAATAGAGGGCCTCATAAAGGGTTTAATGTAATCGTAAGGAGAATTAGGTAAGGAAGAGATTCCAACCTAGCTTCATATGAGATTAGGTGCTAATAGATTTGAGAAATGTTTTAGCATAATCTAGGAGTTCATGGTCCTATACACCCTTGAAAATAAACTGATATAGAAGTTTACTTGCAACTGTTAACCGGTATAGATTCATTGCCTTTCCGCTAGCATTTGTCGGTTTTTGTAATTCTTAATTTAACTTTCCCTAAGTTTTTAGCTCCATCCTTATCTTTCGGCTGGATAATAGAAAATAATTAATACCCATACTTCCCATTCTTATGAGATAGACATCCTTACTCATTTACTATGTTACTTGTGCAACTTGTGCACTTACTAGTCCTCAGCTTGTTAATAGAGTAAAAGAAGCATCAACTTTACTTTGAAACTTTAGTACCTTACCATCCTTGAAGTGTACCTTTCAATTATGGGGCATTCTTACTTTACTATTCAAAACACCATTCTTTAAGCTTAGATCAACAACAATCTATATTGGGTCGTTAGACTTTTTTTAGTATCACTTTGTAATTTTTACAAATTGATTTTTCAATTTGCTTTGTAAGAGAAAAATTCAATTTGGCTCCAACTAGAACTACTTTTATAACTAATTAAATGCTCATTTTTCTTCCCATGCAAAGTATTAACTAATAACAAATCATTCCTATCACCATTGCCAAACCCACAATGAACCTTCTCAAAATTTCTAGCCTCCTTACCTTGATGGCTATTTAAGTCATCTCCTATAAAAACTTTTTCCATTATTCAGTATTTTTTGAATAATCTCATCTAAATACACTAAAAGCTCATTTTTAACCTACTTACTCAATCCTACATAAGGGGCATAAAATTCTAATGGCATCTTAAGTCTCCCCATCCAAACTAAATTTTAAAAGAATAATCCTATCTACATTCCTAAAGCCCTCAATTACCTTTTCTTTTTTAACATTATCAATAAAAAAAGCATCGGTGCACGCTCCAGGGGTACCTGAGCTAGTGCCCCGGCCCTAGTGCCCGAGTTAGCTCTATCCCCAGAGGCGATATAGGCTTTCAGGGCCTATTGGGATTATCAGGATAGGCAGCCGATCTATCAAGAGTTCAGAAACTTCATGAGCTTTTGGAGGGTCCATACCAATTGTGCAGCCACCCACTTCAATACCTGCTTGATGTAGTCAGTTCCCCGAGTCCCTATAGATGATATTTGGTCCGGTCAGAGTTTGTTCTTGTCCAAGCTTTTGAAGGAAGCCCGACAGTTGGGTTGTAGTTCCTTTGATGACACGAGCGATTTCATGGTGGCCAAAGAGTGGCTAAAGAGAGTGATAGACACTTTCGATGATATGGTTCTTAAAGATAAGGTGAGGCTCAAAGTCGCCACCAGGTTGCTTGAGAGCAGAGCCAGAGTTTGATGGGAAAGTTTGAAAGGCCATTTTTCGTGTTGTTTTGACTTGGTTGGATTTTCAGAATGAGTTTGATGAGGAGTACTATACTCGCTTCCATAGAGATTAGAAGAAGCAGGAGTTCTTGTAGTTAAGCCAGGGTGACAGATCTATGACGGAGTATGAGACAGAGCTAAACGACTTACAAACTTTGTACCCAAGCTAGTGGGCTTCGAGGAAGTCTTGTGTTCGAAGTTCGAGGCAGGGTTGAACCTCAATGTCCGAGAGAGGATGGCAGTCACGGGATATCAGAGCTTCAAAGAGGTAGCTCAGTTGGCCCTTCGAGTAGAAAGGTGGGTTTTAGAAGGCAAGCAAGTTCGAGAGAGCATGAGTAAAAGAAGAACTATAGAAATAAGTCAACCCTCAAAGAAGAGCAGAGGTGAGAGTTCATCTGCTGGTGCACCTTCAGTTGGTTTCTTCAGGGTTCCTCCAAGCCAGTCCAGTAGGCAGCAGAGTTCAGTACCTTCAGGTAGTGTGTTAGGTACAAGATCAGGAGGAACTATGCGATAGTGTTGGAATTGCCATAAATTCCATGAAGGACGATGTCGAGAACCACGTAGATGTTATCAGCCTACTCCAGTGCTTGATCCAGGTCATCCTACTTAGTCTTGTGTTGTTTGCTTTGTTTGTCAGCTCAGTGTTCCATAGTTGTCTTGTTTTGGTAGAGGAGTGGTGTTAAAGATAGAGTTATTTTCTTTAGAAAGTTAAAGTTTTGTTGCCTCTTCGGGTTTTACTTGTTAGCCTTGTTGTTTCTTTTTCTTGTTCCTAGAAGGAAATTTCAGGGTAGAAATTTCTTTTTTTCCCACCGTGGGGGTTTACCTTTCTTGTATAGAGTAGTTTATTTTGGCTTTTCCTTGTTCCTTCATTCGATGTCATGGTTAATTTTTTTTGTTTTGAGTTCGTTGCCTCTTGCTAAGAGTTTTGGGGTGAGTTTCGGGAGTTTTAAAGGGTGTGTGGGCTATGCACAGGCCGCACAGAGAGTGTGCGGGTTGTGCACAGGCAGCACAGAGAGTGTGCGGGCTGTGCACAAGCCGCACAGGCCATCTTGGGGCCTGTGCGGCCCACAAGGGGCCGCACACCCCAGGCAAAGGGGTGTGCGGCTTAGTGTGTGGGCCACACACTAGGCCTCACATTCCAAGCAGAGTGGTGTGCATCCACTGTGTGGGCTGCACACGTGTGTTTTGTGTGTTTTTAAGCCTGTTTTAACCCTTTTTCTTGAGTTTTCTTCTCCCAAACTCCCTCATCCCCTCCTCTTCTCTTCCTCCACCTTTCCTTGGAGATTAAGGGCTAGTTTTGGAGGACTTCTTGGGCTTGTTGGTGGAGCTTAGAGATCAATCCATTGTTTTTTCAAGGTAAGCTTTTTTTTTCTCTCTCTTTCCTTCTTTTTTGTTTGGTTGGATGAAGCTAGGGTTATTTGGTTGGTTTAATTTGGAGCTTGAACCTTGTTCTTTGTTATTGAAGCTTGAGAAGAGTTTTTGCCTTGGTTTGTTTGGCTTCAATCTAGTGAAATCATTGGATCTCTTTCTTCTTTGTTTTCTGAGTTACTATAGCTCAGGTGAGTTCTCCTTGTTTTCTTGGTTTCCTTGGATTAGAGGTAGGCTTAAACCTTTAGGATTTCATTAGCAACCTCAAGGGTTAGTTTAGCAAACACTAGAATTAAATTGGATTGTTTGGTAGATGAAACCTAGGGTTTCTTGCTTGGATTTTGTAT
Source organism: Dioscorea cayenensis subsp. rotundata (assembly GCF_009730915.1). Classification (NCBI taxonomy): domain Eukaryota; kingdom Viridiplantae; phylum Streptophyta; class Magnoliopsida; order Dioscoreales; family Dioscoreaceae; genus Dioscorea; species Dioscorea cayenensis. The sequence goes on from NW_024087238.1 coordinate 93,438, forward strand.
TAACAATTGTTATGTTTTGTTGTGCTTTAGCAAGAAGGTGAAGCTTTGGTTTGAGGCAAAGATTTAGCCAAGGATTAGCATTGCAGAGGTGAAATCGTCAAATTTTGTGAGTGGGATTGTTAAACAAAGTTTTATTAGAAGAATACCGATAACTAGATATATATATGTCATAGCTTAAGTAAATCTTTATTGGTTTTAATTGTTTGCCATCTTGGTGAATGATACTTATTATTATTAAAGATCTTGAATGTCTTAATTAGAGTTTGAATGTTCATGTTTGACTTGTGATTGAAATCCTTCAAGAAGTTTGAAAAATCTTTGTCTTGTGAAACTTTGGATTTGTTGTGACATTCTTTGATTTTTTGTGAACTAAGCTTGAACTCATTTTTGGTTTGTCGAAAGGAAAGAATTTACATATTGTTGCTTGTATTGGATTTTGTAAATCAATTTCTGTTAAAAGCTTGAGTTTTCTTGTGATTTAACATTTTCTCGTGGAAATGGCTGAGGTGTTGTTAGTTGATAATTATTGTTGCCTATTGTAATTCGTGTGGAATTACTCTTGTTGTTGAAATTGCATGGTAATGTCCTACTACAGTAGGTGGTCTCCTCAGCTAGGATGTTAAGGTGGTGTGGTAGACCAACTTATTTTTTACGAGGGTCATTTCAAGTGGGAGTGTAGACCTTTATTGGATATTCATCGGGCAAACGGAGTCACCAACCGGTGAATAGATGGGTCAATGTCAAAGGCATGAGTACCTTGACGGTTCTAAACCTAACCACGGCCTCGACGATGGATTGGAGAGGTTTCTAGACCATTTTATGCTGGGTGAGTGTTGGGTGTTGCTATATGCTGGGTTTGAGATTTATTTCCATTGAGTTTATTTGTAGTGTCATCTCGAATTAGTGGTGAGCCGGTGAAGCCTAGTTGTCACTCTTAGGATGGCAGTCTCCCATAAATTTGGTTTGCCACTAGTATTATGATTACTTATTTCGAAACTCATGTTATTTAGTTTGTTATGCTTATATTTTGGAACTATTTTGATTTATATGTTCTATGATGAAAAATTAGTTTCATAATTAGCTTGTTTTCATCTTTTGGAACCTTATGATCACTGTTTTGTGGTTTTGGTGTTGTAAACCTAGGCTGAGGTAAAAAGGCTTTCTTGGCATTATATTATGTTATGTTACTTCTTTTAAAGATTGTTATTATTGCGATAACGTTTTAAACTATTATTCCTTTGGTAAAGTATTCATTTTAGAGTTTTATTTTTGCCTTTGTTGTTGGTATTCTCTGATGGAGTTGTGCTAACTTCCTTTCACTAAGTAACACTAGTTGCTCACCCCTCTTTTCTCTTCCCAAGCTGTTGCAGGTAGTAGATACGACTGTGTGGCAGTGTGCTGAGCATTTACTACTGTTCTATCTATTGTATTTCCTTTTCAGTTTATGTATGTTTATTTTGGTCATGCATATGTTGTTGAGTCTTGGATCCACTAGTATGTAGAGAACCTTATTTCATGGCTTGTATTTCAGAAACTTGTAAACTTTGGTGTATTAGCTAGCTTTGTTGCTGTTGTTAGTTTGTTTCCCTGTACATTTGTAAACCCCTTTATTTCTGTATCATATTATTGTTATTGTTGTTCTTACTTCCGCTGTGTATTATTGTATTTCTATACCTTCTGACAATGTTAAATAATGTTGATTATATGTTGTTGGTCAGTCTTGTGGCATCTCGATGGTTGAATGGCGTGGTATCCCTCTTTGGGATTGTCGTAACGGTTGTCACGTCCTGTGGGCCCGGGAGTTGGGGCGTGACATATATATATATATGTCAATTTTTATTTGTTTATATAGTTGAAAAAAATCTATCATTGGCTGTTATTAATATATATATATGTCAATTTTTATTTGTTTATATAGTTGAAAAAAATCTATCATTGGCTGTTATTAATATCTCTATTTTATTTTATTTAAAAACAATAAAATTGACTTGGTTTTTTATTTTGTGTGAAGAAGAAAAACTACAATAGTACTCTGGAAATTCAAAAAATTTGATTTGACAAAACTCGCCTATTAATTATATATTATTTAAATTTCATTTTAAAAATAAAATTATTGTAAATGAATATTTTTTATACTCAACATTATTTTATTGTGAATTTATTTTTATTGTGTTTTTTTATTTTTTAATATAAAATATTTATAATTTCATAAATAATTTATGTAATGAATATTGCATTTCAATAATATGTTCGCTTGTATTTAAGATAGATATACCAAATTTATTATTATCCATCAATTAAAAGTTTCCAAAATTTTCAAATTGATAAATATATATAATTTTTTCCCCATTACATCCAGCTGTAATCTCAGTTTCCAATCTCATCCACAATTTAGAATTCTATTTTTTTTTTATCTATAGATCTTTCTATCTCTAACTCAAACTCCACTTTTTTTTTTGTTGTTGAAGTAACTCAAACTCCACTTCATCTGATGTATAGGTAGGAAAAATCTCCTGCAGGCATAACAATATTTTAATTTATAATAGAATGTTTCTTTCACAAAACAATGTGTTATATTTATTTTTAATAATCCCCTATATTTATAAAAAAAATATATAGCTTTTAAAATACATTAAAAAATTTGAAACTTTTTTTTAAAAAACTAAATATAAAAACAAAATTATAGTTTCTGATTTATAGAAAAAAAAAAATCAAAAATCGAAAACTTAACCAAATACCCTTAAACTATTTTTTTTACCCTCTTCTCTTCATTCATTTGTTGAAATAAATGATAAAAATAAAATTTAATTTATATTTTCATAAAATTTACAGGCTATGCAAGTAAAAACAGTTTTATATAATTTTTATAAAAATTTATTAGTAATTATTCATGAACAAGGGTATGCAAGTAATTTTATTTTCAAAGATTGCATACCAACTGTTTTTAATGATATTTTTGGTGGTCCATTTGCATGAAGAGGATTGAGAGCAATTGGCATGTGAGCTGGATTTTTTATTCGTTTTATTTATTTATTTTTGTTTCTGATGTTAGCAACTTAGCATCACATGTATATATATTCTAGGCACACAAATATTAAATGATGTTATAGTTATTGGGGTGCATGGCATGCATGTATTGGAAACTGTCTCTGTTGCCATATAAAATGCAGTTCATCTACCACTTTTTGTCTTCTACCTTGGGATTGGGCCCAAGAATACTTGTGCTTTCATTGGCCAAATTCCTTTGCACTTAGCCACCACAACAAGTTCACATTTAATATTAATAATATTTTAGAGCAAGATAAGGGATATAATGAATTTGCTTTGTTGTTAAACAAATTAAATAATTTCAGGAGTATTTAAGAGGAAAATGAAAAAAATATATATAATATATAGAAATTTTCATTAATGTTAAGTAAATTTTTAAAAATAACTCAAAATATTTTGATCTAACAAAATCGGGTTATTGTTGTTGAATAAATTTTAAAAGTTTGAAAATGTTTGACTAGATCATAGAACTTGAGTTGTTATAAATAAAAATTGCAGTGTATAAAGTAAATTAAAGAAAGGATTTTTTGAAAGGCAAAAAGTAACACTGTTAATGTTGATGACATTGTTGGTGGTCCGGATGAGAAGGGATTGAAGTGGTGAATTGGAAAAAGAAAAGTCGGAGTGGAAGGGACTTTTTCTTCTTTGGGAAAAGAGGGGTGCGTGTGCGCTTATGGATCGGTGCGTGTGTATACATATTTAGATGGGCATGGATCTCTTAACCGGATCCACCAGGCTCGGCCTGGTGGGTCAGGGATCGGTTTTTGATGGATCAACATCAGCCCATTCTATGTTTTGGCGGACTCTGTGGGTCAGGCTCACCTCTAGGGTGATTCGTACCCGGTCTGGAGCTCCTTCTAAAACTGATAGACTGGGCCAAAACTCACCGGTTCTTGGGTCGACCCATCGAATTTCATTATTTTTAAATAAAATTATATTTTAAAATATTAAAACTAATACAAAATGTTAAAAAAGAATAAATTTTTTTTTTTTTTTGGGTTAGTTGAAATCTTATAATTGCTTTGGTAGGAGGTTTTCATGTTGTTTTTTGTAGGTTAGCGATGTGGGACAACATAAGTGTAATTTATTGTTTATAGCTTTTACTAAAAGAATAAAACCCACTAATAACTTGTACTTCAGCTGGTTAAAACAAATATAATTTTAAAAAATTCAAAAATAATTAAGATAATTTCAAATAAACCATAATAATTAAAATTATAATTATTAATTTATTTTTTAATTACTTGTTATTCTTAAATATAAAAATGATAAATCTAACAAAATTTTAAAATATTAATAGTTGTTAATGACTATTTTTATCCTAATTTAGATTTCTTATTTAAAATATCTTGTTAATGAAGATAAATAAAAAAATTATAAATTAACATGTATAGATATAAACAAGATTTTAGAAATTTCACCTAAAAATACACTAAAATGTGTAGAAAAGATTATAATTTTAAATTAACAATACGATTATACTATTACATCATTGACATTTTGTTTTTCTATTCATTTTAAATAATATTAATAACAGAGGTGAGTAATACATATAAAAATAATGAGTTATAAGGTTGAGTAATACACAAACATGTTGAGTAATATCTTTTGTAATGTTTGCTAATAACAATTAAAGAAAATAACTTGACAGTAGGGTTTAACCCCCACCCCCTTCATTAATGGTTCATTATCCTATGGGGGCCAGGGTAATGATAAACTTCCAAAAAACATTCACAAATGAAGGTATGGGAAAGTGTAAGTAATGGTTCTCCCTTACTGTCATACCTTTGTTTGGATGGCATGAATGGGTATGAGAGAAGAGTGGGTGGGGAGTGAGAGGAAAACGAGCAATCTTGGGCATAATAGTTATTTTATCATATTTTCTTTTTTCACTTTTCCCATTCCCAATAAACTACCTCACTATTCCTAATCCTTCCAGCCAAACATAGTTTTCATTTCCATTCCTTCTCTAGTCCCTCTCGTTATCATTACTCTTCCACTCCATTTCATTCCATTCCTTTCCATTCTATTCCATTCCTTACAACCATATGCCCCCTAAAATGTAAAATAATGAGATGTAAAAGGGTATGTATAGATTAAAAAGAAAGTGAGATAATTTAATGTTCTTTTCAAAATATATTTTTAGGTTTTAGTTTTTCTTAATTTAACCAAAAAAGAAAAAAAAACAAAGACAAAAAGAGTTTGGTTAAGTGGTTAGGATGTTTGATTGGTGAATTGGAGGTCATGGGTTCAAATCTTGGTGAGTGGTTATTTGGCTTATATATATTAGCAGTAGCCGTGTACATTATCTTTCAAGGAAAATGACATTAAGGTCCATGCCATATATTATTATGATTAAAATCCTATCTCTATGTACTATCAACTGTCGATAATATCATTAATTGCCATTTCTTCTCCTTCTCACTTTCCATCTTGTTCTTGTTGTTCTTCTTCTACATCATTTTTCTTGATTCTCCTTCATTACTTTACTCTCATTCACCAATTTTCTTCTTCTTCACCTTAGATCTAGAGCCTTAACTTATTTCACCACTTTGATGTTATAAAAAGTAAGGCATTACACTCCTCAAAGTTGCTCAACGTTTTAGTAGGTTGTGTTGTGTGTAACTACTTGGATGATTTGCAGCTAACTTTGAAGATCTCCCTTCCTCCATAGCAATATCTCTTTTTCCTTAGTCCTTGCATAACCTTCTCTATTCAGTTTGTTGGTAATTGCTTCATTTATTGGAATTGCTAGGTACAATGAGGAGGCACATGTTGTCAAGTTTAGCTTAACTTTGTCAAGTTAATAGTCCGTGCTTAGGTCTATCTAAGAATGTTGGGGCTTTCATCCAAACCATATTACGGTGTATTACAGCATCGCCAACAATGAGGGCATAACATGCATGGTCAATAAAGGCTAGGATTTCCAAGTTTTATCTAAAATATACTAAATTTACAAGAAAAGTGATTTTGACCTATAAGTGAGTAATGCGGAACATCTAGATGACCTTTTTGGAGCGTCTCTATTTATACAGTAGTTCTATATGTGTATTATACTTACGTAATCCTCATTCTTGGTTTATATTTCATATTGCAATTTTGTAGGAGTTACATTTAGGCTTTGTTCGGGTTGGTTTTTGAAAAAAGAGTTTTTTTTTTTTTTTAATTGTAGAAGCACTTTCTTCAAAAGTGATTTTCAGAGTAAGTTAAGTACTTTTTAGTATTTTATATGTTTGGATAAGTTAATGGAGAAGTACTTTTATATGTGTGAAGTTGTTTGGATGGAGATTTTTAAAAGGGCTTTTAGAGGTGGAAAATTACTAAAATGGACAATCATTTTGTTTTCATTGAGTTACTGTTATACATTGCTATATAATAATAATAATAATAATAATAATAATAATAATAATAATAATAATAATAATAATAATTGTAATTATAATTATAATAATAATACATTAGGCTATTATTATTATTATTATCATTAGTTCTTTCATTATTATTATTATTATTATTATCATTAGTTCTTTCATTATTATTATTATTATTATTATTATTATTATTATTATTATTATTATTATTATTAAAACCTAAAATTCTAATCTGGGATTAGGAAAAACCCTAAATTCTAACCCGATATAGGGGTTAGAAAAATCCAAAAAAATCTAAACCCAAATTAAAATGATTATTTATTTAATATATATTAATTAAATCAATAAATTATCAAATTGAGATACTATTTTAAATAATTTATTATATTCATTAAAATTAATGATATATTTATAATAATTAGGGTAAATTACTTATAAGTCCCTGAGACTTTTCAAATATACCATTCAGTCCCTTTGACAAAAATTTATACTATTCAGTCCCTCCTTTTTAATTCTCTTTCCACATTGTCTCTTTCGTTACTTTAATCTGTGAAATATTCTGAAAATCTCAAAAATACCCTTGCATGCTTTTGAGAGGGAAATGAAGGAAAAATGGCGCCAGGTCTTGTCAAAGTATGGTTGTTTGTCCTTATTGTCTTGTAGAAGAAGCTTCTTGTTCCCATTGCTTTTATACTCAAGCTTTTATGTTAGAATGGAGTAAATCTCTTCTCAATCTGAAGACTAACTTGGTGGGGAGGAAAGTCGATCATGGTGTAGGTGAAAAAAACTAGCAGGGAGAGAAAGCTTGCAACGGGAACAAAGTGAAAACAAACGTCTTGTAGTGGTATTTATTTTGTGTAACTTATAATGTATATGGTAATGAACATTTCAATCCTTATCTCACCTTTGTTAGTTTTCGTTGATCTAGGGATGGATACATTTTACAGTATTGCACGGCATAAGAGAGAGGGTTATGTATTACACTTCATTGTCTTAACTGCATGGGGGTTGATAGTAGAGGAGATATGTGAACGGTGGAACCTTGAAGCTACCCGTGTGAGGGTGAAGTATATAATGCCATATGAGCAGAAGACAACGTCTTGTATTAGCTCAGAAAGCGACTTCCAATGGATGCGTCACATTCACCGTATGTTTAACAAGAATGTGGTGGATATGATAGTCAAGATTGATAATGGAATTACAGAGGGCTCTTCTTTGTCATCAGTATTATCGTAATTATCATATCTAATTAGTGTTTATTTTCTTTATATAGTGTTCACAATCTCACTATTTCATGTAAATTCACCTTTATACATTTTTTGTGCATTATTTTCTAATTAGAAATCATTCGTTATGCATAAGTTTTGATGCTAAAGTCTTTATAATCACCTAAATTTTTATTTATGGAAGTTTTTGTTTACATATGTTATTTTCTATTCAATTTCAGACAATAGTCATTACATATGTCAGTAACTGTTTAACATTCGTATTGATGTAATCAGAGAGCCTTTGTCACAAAGCGCTGCATTTAATCAATGCCCTTGCCATTATCCAGTTTGCCTAGAGGAGCAATGTCGAACTCTTCAAGAAATTTTGAACCCGACATGTTCACAGTTGGTCAATGTTATGAAAGTGCAACACAATTCAAGGAAGCCTTTTGTGACCATGCTATCAAGCGGAATTTCAACATTCAGTTCATTAAATATGATAAAGAAAGAGTTACTGTGACATGTGCTACCAATGGTTGTGAATGGTGTGTCCATGCTTCAAGAGATGGCAACTTGCCAACATTTAGAATCAAAACAACCCAAGGGGTGCATACTTGTAGTGGAGGTATCAGCACAACGTCACATCCAAAAGCATCAAAGAAATGGGTTGGTAGGCATGTAATACCAAAACTCCGAGATCGTCCTCTATACTGTGTAGTGGATATACAACGGGATTTATTGCTTGAACAAGGTGTTCACTTGCCATACAAACAAGCATGGATGGGTAAAGAGTTAGCAAGAGGAATTCTCCATGGGAGTGATATATCAAGCTATGATATGCTATTATGGTATGCGGGAAAGTTAGCTGAAACAAATCCGGGAAGCATTGTGATCATTGACAAGGATGGTGAGCAATTTAGATGTGGTTTTTTCTGTTTTGGTGCTTGTCTTAATGGATTTCGAAAGGGTTGCAGACCTATGCTATTTCTTAACGGAACACATCTACTTGGGAGATATAGTGGCATACTCTTAGGTGCTACAAGCAAGGATGCAAATGAAGGATTATTCCACTTGCCATTTGCTATCATGGATAATGAGACTGATAACAACTGGACGTGGTTCATATCAACATTAGGTGATGCATTATATGGTGAAGCTGACTATGGCAAGATCATTACGCTCATATCCGATCGATCCAAGGGCCTTATGAATGCTATGGCCAGAGTGTTCCTTTCTTCCCCACATGTATACTGCCTACGACATCTTCAAGAAAACTTCTTAAAATCAAATAGTTAGCTAGGAAGGGTATTGAAAGATGAGTGTTGGAGCTTGATTGTACGTGTAGCATATGCATGCACATCTTCAGAATATGATGATGCTGTAAACAAACTCTTACTCACCTCGGCGCAGGCCCATAACTGGTTGTTCCAAAAATCGGACTTGAAGCATTGGTGTAATTACTTATTCCTGGGATTCCAATAGGGTGAGATATACTCAAACGTTACTGAATCTTTTAATGCATGGATAAGAGAGGCATGCCACCTTCCTGTGTGCAATATGGTTGACTCGATTAGGTTTTCTTCCTAACTGTATTGTTAAATAGTTTATTCATTCAGGATTGACATTAAATGTTCTCAATTGCACTTTTTGGTATAGTTATCACTTTTATTGATTACTTTTCATGGTTTCTGAATACTTTTGAAGTTTTATAATTAGTATTTGTCTTTCCTAGTTAATATTATTGATAAGTCATTATTATATTAATTATATGTTTATTAAATTATGAAAATGTTTAGTTATATCTATTACTGCATGGTTACAAAGCTGTTGCCTTTAGTATTGTTGTACTCCATGTAGAATCCACACGTCTTTGTTTACATTTGGTCTAATCCATACGTGTCATAGGTACAAAGTAATGAACATGCGGTATGATCAACACCAACAATGTGAGAAATGGGACACTCACCTTTGTCCCGTGGTTCACAAGAAGATTGAGGAAATGATAGAGGAAAGCAGGTCCCTTGTCGTTGGCCACTCTAATGGGGAACAATATAAGGTTATTGACAGCTATAGCAACTCCATCAATTTACGTGATAGAACATGCTCATACCAACATTGGCAAATTTATGGTCTACCATGTCAACATGCTTGTGTGGCGATCATGCAGACTGATACTAACGTTCATCATTTCGTGGCTGAATATCACACAGTTGCTTCATACAAGGCAGCTTACGCAACCCCAATATTCCCTATACCAAATGATGACAAACCTAAAGATGATAGCCGACCTCTACGTCTTCGACCACCTATTACAAAGAAAAGACCTGGGCGCCCAAAACGCAGGAGGATTGAATTACAAGCATTCAATGTGAGGGAGCTACGTTGTAGTCGCTGTCATGAAGTTGGGCACAATAGAGCTACCTGTAATGCAGTTATAGCAGACTAAAAACTGTGACAAAAGTTAAATATTTCTTTTTAGAAGTAGTAGAACATCTCACCTTATGAAGTTTTATGGTAGAATATTTTTGAGCACAATGGCTTGATATTGATAGTGACGTCTAGATATTAAATATTTTCATGCAAAATATGAAGCCAGAGAGTCATATATCAATACATACTGCCGAAATATAAACGGTAAGTAACAATTCTAAACATGTTTATAAAATTATGAAGGTATTCATATAATAAAGAGCAATATTCGCAGATGGTAACCAACTACCAATGATTATGGATAAAGTACGAGTTCCATAAACATTTGTAAACCAGTTTACGCAAAGTCCAATGATTATTGACAAATTACGATATCTGTGCACACAAAAGAATAGTACACAAACTTTCATTCACATATGAGACACATAAACTACCATAAGCATCCTTTCTTTTATAGATCTATAGTTCGAGGCAATCATCTAATGCGGTCTCGTATGCATCTAAATCTGTAGAAGGCACTAAAGTAGCATCTGGCTCTGGTGGCTTTGTAGCATTTGTTGTCACAATGAAATTCTCATTTGGTTCTGCAAAGATTTCATCATCTTTGGTGTGTTCATCTAAGATGGGGGTGGGGTCATCCTTCTTTGGCGGGTTGCAGGCAATACCTTCTGCTAATATCCATGTAGCATACTGAAGTCGTACTAGCGGGACATCACCATGGGGAAGATTGAGTTGATCTCCATGTAATATTTGTTCCATGAAACGCATGATGTAGACAAAGTAATCCACACTGTCTTCCCTCTATTGTGGACAGTCTTGCACATGTGACCAACAATAAGACTTTGTCTCGATAATGTCTAACTTCTTCTGTAGGTACATGTCAAACAATGCACGCTAAAAGCAAGATGAAAACCAAATTATGCAAATTGAAACTCAAAACAGACTACGATTTCAAAGTTTAGACATTACCATAGTATTTGCTGGCTCATCATATACAATGCTTGCAAGTGACGAGTAATGAATGTATTTTTTCTTTGCCTTGTCCAACACGAGAAGGTTGTAATGCTTGCTAAGTACAAATGGCATAAGCACTAGTTGCACATTGGGATAATCACGCACAGTAGGGGCAATCAAGTTATCTAGCCCCTTGGGGGAATGCTTTTGTTTGGATAAGGCGAGGATATGCGGTCTGGTAATGGTAGCATATATCTTGTAACGACCTGGGTGCTTCTTCATTTAATCTAGCAATATTAAGACAAAAACATCAATGATGTCATCCGGCACCAATTGTTTACCATCTAAAAATGCATACAAATGTGCACAACAAGTATGTCCATAGCTGTTGGACCAAACGATTGTCTTGGTATAAGTAGGAAGGGCAAATTTATGTGCGATTAATATCTGAAACAAAATCCTCAAATGCAAACATATGTTAACTGTAAATACACCATTAAAGAAGAAACTGACTTAGTAACTAAATTGAAGAATAAACTTTGGTAAAAGTAAACTGCAATGAAAATAACTAAATGCTTATTGAGATAACAGTTCGTTTTGTAATAATGATGGCATCTAAGCATGAAATATATGAACTTCAAATTGGAATCACACATGAACAACAACAATATTGTACACTATTTACAACTAAACTAATGGGGCTATTTCAAACTTAGATAGCTCACCTGTCAATCCAGGTATTGAGAAAAACAGACAGAGTCATTTGTTCCAACTCATCAAGGAGTGCGAAACCCTACTGAGCCTTTTTCTTTGGGGGATGAAATTAACTCGTACATCAGGGTTTGACTATCTGCTTTTCTGTGACGTTGTCGTCTTGGGTAATTACCGATTTGGCATCCATACCAGTTTTTGATTTGTCACCCTGACTGTGTTAAAAAAAAATATGGTTGTAGCAAAATCATTGCCGGTCATTAGTTCCTCTTCCTTCAAAGTTGCAAAGGACTCTATTATTTTACCAACGTCGTTCATTGTTTCTTCATCGACTGCAGTGGACTCAGAAGTGGTTTGTGTTGGTGCAGATCTTTTTCTCCCTTTCTTTGCTGGCGCAACCTTTTTGGGAATCTCAGGTGTAGGTCGTGGTGCCCTGGCCTTTGTTGCCAATGCAGCATGTGTGACGAGTCTCCTCTAGAAGTTCATCATCCGGGCCTTTATGGGGTTTAACGGCAACTTTTCACTCATTTTCAGGGTGGGGCAGACGGTTCTCCTTGCAAAGGTTCAGATTCCAATTCCAATTCTGAGTCGGCCGGTTAATCCATAGTCTTCTCAAGCGCATTCAATCTTGCCTCAAGTTTACTAATTGTTGATATGAGTGCTTTCATTTCATTGATCACCAACATGAATTTCTCATCGTTTGTAGCCTACCTGTCTGGGCTAGATGAGACAGAATGACTGCGACTTGTCAACCTTTCGTGAGAGAGGCCTTTGCTTTCCTTGATTTACTGAAGCCTGATGCTTGCACACCAGTAGCCAAATCCACCAGGCTTCTTTGTATGTTCGTGCACACGGCTCTACCAAGACCAATAAGGTCAACTTCAGCCTGGTTAGCTGGTCCCAAGTCAAAAAAACTGGCAAAATAAGACAATCGTTAACTCTAAAATTATTAACCATTTATTTAATAATTAAATATTAAAGGAGTAGTATAAATGGGTTTGTACATTAGAGATCATATTAGAAAGGTAATAAATAGTTTACTCTAAAACTATTTTAATTGTACATAGGTTAAAGATATTCGAATAAGTTGATCTACATACATATAAATATGAACATTTGTGCAAACTCTTGTACATTTACATGAAATTGCAAACAAAAACTATATATTCACTTACTTCTATTCCCTTGAGTGACTCGAGTAATGTAGTGACACCGTCTTGTTTTCTGTAACTGTTATTGCCGTAGCAGAGGATCCTTGGTGTTTTCCCAAAACACACCTTCTTCCCAGTACCTATTACCTCATAGAACCAAACATTTAGTGCAATGACACAACTTCTTAGGTATCCTATCACAGATGGCTTCCCCGCACACCTAAGCTTCACTCGTGCAGCTGCAACAGGTGCATCATCCATAAGCCATTTGTGGGTTGCTTGTGTCTATGCGTACTGGTCCAATTTGGTTAAATCATTCAAGTAATAGAGTAACCAAGAAGGTGCTACACATGATATTGTGGGAAATAGCAATGGTCCCAAGATGTACACCAAAAGTAGTTTGACAGAACTCCTCTCTTTGTTTCCTTTTTTTCTTATCCACTAAATTCATTAAAGTACGTATTAGACAATCCCTGTTTCTATCTACTCCTTTCATGAAGAATTACTCCTCAAGTGTGCATCGTTCCTTTTTATGTTTGAACTCTATGGGCTCACCATCACAACGTAGGCCCAATATCAATGCTACATCCTCTGGCCTGAATTGCAAATGACTTTCTCCTAGCTTGAACCTTTTCGTCCTTTCATTGAATACTTGCATCAACCTGTCCAATATAGTTCGCTCTTGTGTTATTGGCTCCAAGTCCATAAAATGGCTAAAGGGAGTTGTGGGATCGAAAATACGTGTCTGGCATCATGAAAAGACACCAGACGATATATCGAAGCACAAATGTCGTATTTGTTTTGTGTGGGTTCTTTCATTCCTAATAGGGGCAAGCCCCTATTATTAATTACCCCAGATTAAAAAAAATCTTAGGAACCTCCGATTAAGGGCAAAAGTACAAGTAAAGAGACAAGAGAATTTGCAAATTATAAATTTTGTTATTTTATTATATAAACATATTGATTACATCACTTATATGTTGATATAAATGACTTTATATATATATATATCGTTGCCGCGGCCTATGCCTTGCCACCACGTTGCCTGTCGCGTTGCCATTTTGAGACGTATATTTCATTGCCGTCTCTTTTTTTATAATAATTTTGGTTACTATTGTGAAATGAATAGGCCACCACTGCCTATGCCTTATCATCGTTATATATCTCATTGTCGCCTTGAGATAAATTTAACCACCTGCTCTTGAGACAAGCGCCCGTTGTTGCTTTTAAGATTAGCGAGATGCTATCATCTCTAGATCGCGTTATATATCTCATTGTCGCCTTGAGATAAATTTAACCATCGTCTTGAGACAAGCACCCGGTTGTTGCTTTTAAGATTAGCAGTGATGCTATCATCTCTAGATCGCGTTATATATCTCATTGTCGCCTGAGATAAATTTAACCATCTGTCTTGAGACAAGCACCCTCAGTTGTTGCTTTTAAGATTAGCGACATGCTATCATTTCTAGATTTATTTATTTGTTTATTTATTTATTTATTTAAATCTATTTCAGTCCACACTTATTATAGAAGTATTTATTTGAGTATACATATATATTTAGGGATAGATATATATGCACCCATGTGTATGACAAGTGGGACCATTTTTTTAAACATGCACAAACATGCACGTGAAATTGCATATTTAAAAATTTTTATCATTCATTAATTTTTTTCTCTCTCTCCTCTCTATGTTATTTATCATCTCGGGCAAAAACGAACATGCTTTCTCATTCTTTTTATTACTATTTATTTTTATTTATTTATGCTTTTATTTTATCATGCACGTCCGCATGCATGTTTCCCATTCAATATGCATTTTGTTTTTGTTTTTATATTATTATAATTTTTTTATGCCACTATGCATGCTTCTTTTTATATATATATATATATTATATATGGTGGCCACCTCTTTTATGCATGTCTGCATATTTGAATGCCCATATGACATGTTTCTCAAATACTTCTCATTTTATTATTTTTTTATTTTTTTATTTTTTTATTTTTTTGCATGATTTTTCCATTTTTTCCCTTACATGCTTATCATTATTTCATTCATCATTTTTTTATATGCCATGCATGTACGCATGCTTCATCATCATTGTTTTTTTATTATATATATTTGTTGCCATGAACATGCGCATGCATATAATAACAATAATAATTTATTATTATTATATATCTTCCCATGCATGCATGTCTCAAGACTATAGCATGCTTTCCATCAATTTTTTTATTTTTATTTTTATTTTTTTTTATATGTATTTTTTTTGTCCCCATGCATACGTGGATGCTTTTATGAATTTATCATATCCTCAATTATATGTGCATGAATAAGTCGCATGAATTGATTTTTTTTGTTTTTTTTATTTATTTTATTTTATATATATATATATATATATATATATATATATATATATATGCATGCATGGCACGTGAATACAAACATATATATATGTTTAGCCATATTCATTATTTACTAATGGCTAATATATATATAATTATTATTTTTAAATTGATTCACGTGAGTATGCATGACCGGCTTTTTTTTTTATTGCTTTTTTTTTATAATAATTTATCCAATACATAGATAGCTTATAAAAAATCAGAGAGAAAGATGATAGCGGCCAACGAAGGGTGAGGATCCTTCCACGTGTAAACATCAACCATGAACACGTACGCTGTTCGAACTTCGCAGCGGATCACCCAGAAAGCATCCACTTCCTTCTCCGTCCCTTTAAACAACCCAGGATCATTTCTGACATCATCGTAAGTCATCTTACTTTTATTTCTTATATTTATATTTATATAGAAAAAGTGGATGTAGACGTAATACAGAAATCTATCATGCATGATGCATGCATGCATGATACATGCAGAGTGGGATATCGATAGGACCATCGGTGTTGAGCAGGATGGGCTGGTTCAAGGCCCCTTTTTTTCCGGACAAGGAGAAGCTGGTGGTTGAGGTAATGTCCAAGTTTGGGATCATGCTCGCTGCCTTCTTAATTGGATTGAAAATGGACCCGAGCTTCTTTGAAGAGGTCCGGGAGGAAGGTCGTGGTCATTGTCTTGTCAAGCATAATTGTTCCTTTTTGTTTCTATAGCATTGACCTCTGGCCTTATCTTGATGGACAAGAACAAAGAGGAAAAGTTTGTGTATGTTGTCTCCATTTGTTCTGTGAATTCCTTCACGTCTATTGCCAATATTGTGCCCAGCTTAGCAGAGCTGAAGCTGCTCAACTCGGAGATCGGTCGGGTGGTGATGTCGGCTTCGATGACCAACGACATCATTGCGAATGTAGGGATGATGATATATTAGAAATTTTGGTTCCAGATTTTGCCTGAAACTGGATTACAATATACATAACCAGAGATGACAATGAGCAATAATGACCGCTAAGAATCCGGTTTGCCTACGACAGCCTCATCACTGGGAATCATATTCACCATCACTTAATTCTTCGTTACTGGATTTCTCTTCTGACGGAGCCCCAACATCTTCGGCTTCTGCATACTTTTCACAGTACTCTTTATTCCTAAGCAGGTCTATCATGCATCATCAGGGCTGCAGCTTCTCCATTCAATGGATCTGAAGGATTAACCTTGATTCCAAGTACAGCAGTGAGTAGCAGCAGCGTCCAATAGACGGCATGTTTGGCGGCATTATTTCAGCCATCCAAACATGCCAAGACGGTGAACGGCGGCAATGGCGATGAACGACAACAGTGATTTCTTCTTCTTTTTATATATATGTATATACCAATGGACGGCATGTTTGGCGGCATTATTTCAGCCATCCAAACATGCCAAGGCGGTGAACGGCGGCAATGGCGATGAACGGCGGCAATGGCGATGAACGGCGGGCGATTTTTTTTTTTTTAATGTATATATATATAAATACGGGGAGAGAAGAAGAGAGATAGAGAGGAAGAGAGATATACCCTTCTCCTTTGTCTTCTTTTTCCTTCCCCAATTCTTTCCACTTTTTTTTTTCTCTGATCCTTTCTTTTTTCTTCTTAAAGAACTCTCTACGATCCTTATCCTCCTCCCCCAAAAAGCAATCCATCAATCTTATCCTCATCCTAACCCCCCCGAGAGATCACAACAAAGCAACGAATTTTTTTTGAATTTTTTTGAATTTTTGAATTTTAATTAAAATTATTATAAATTCAAATCTCAAAAATTTAAATTTAAATAATTTTAATTAAAATTATTATAAATTCAAATCTCAAAATTTAAATTTCAATTTTTTAATTAAAAATTATTATAAATTCAAATCTCAAAATTTAAATTTCAAAAATTTTTATTTATTATTTTTATTATTATTATTAAAAATTTTTTTATTATTAATATTTTATTATTATTATTTGATTTAATTAATTTTTTTGATATTTTTATTATTATTATTATTTATTATTATTATTATTTATTCTATATTATTTATTTATTATTTTATATTATTATTTATATATATATATATATTTTTTAAAATTCACTTAACTGAATCTATCTCGGGATGTGTGTTTGGGCTATCCTAAGATTTGGGATTGCCTCGAGATAGGTGTTCTCAGGGGTAATCTTGTAAATTTTGCATTCATGCCTTGAGATATGTTCTCAAGGGCAATTTTTTTTGTAAATTTTGCATTTATGCCTCGAGATATGTTCTCAAGGGCAATTTTGTAATTTTGCATTTTTGCCTCGAGATATGTTCTCAAGGGCAATTTTGCGAATTTCTATTTTGTATTTGCGTTGGAATTTGCATTGTAGTCCAAGACAACCAAATAATCGATTAAGATTAATATTAGGACATATAAATTTTAAATTCTAAATATATCTATGATTAAGATATATTAGAATTTAAATTAAATTGGAATTTGATCTCCATTAGGACATTAAATTTTATTAGGACAAGTGTTATATTATTTCTATATAAACAAATGCCCCCTTCCTACTTGTCTCACGAAATTCTCTTTGGTGAGTTTGAGTGAGATAAGTAGGAATCCCCAATCTTTTCTTTTGTCATGGCCAATACATCTCAACCTTTTTGGGATATGAACCAAGATTACAATGAGGTCCCACAAGGTAAAGTCTTCATGCGCCACACTCCCATGTTTGATTCTGAAGCCGAACCCGCAATCATATACGAAGGAGGAGAACAATCAGAGTGGGTGAAGCGCTATCCAAATCGTATGGCTATTGCCAAATTGACCACGAACCGTTGGTTTGAAGACGGCCCTAGCGATGCAATTTGCTTGAAACCTGAAGGAGAAGTGAAAGATTTGAAGACATTCGAAACCCTTGGATCAAGAATCATCAATCACCGCCCGGGATGGAAGGGTAGGGAACCAATCCAAAATAATTTGATCGATCTTCCATATTATGCAGAATGGGCCAAATTCATAGTTAATAACTACTCCAACGAGCTATCTGAAGCAGAATTGACGAGCGGGATTGTGTCTTCAGTCGGTCGCTACGATTTTGACATAAACTTTTATAAAGCGCTAGTAGAACTATGGTGTCCCGATACTAACACTTTCCACTTCTTGCCGGAGAAGTTGGGATTTCATTATGGGATATCAAGGAATTGGGAGGACTTCCAATTCTAGGGAGACATCTATGATGAAGTCATACCTCCTAATGACACAATTTGCCGAAGATATGACCACGAACTTTCTATTTTTAAGAAATCTTTTTCGACATCTTTCAATGGCTCTCAAGGCAAAAACGTCGACGAAGATGTATTCTTTGAGGATTGGGTGGAGTTCTTGGGAAATCAAGATATAGCTCCGTCATAGATCGGCGTCTAATCCCCTCAATGCTTGTTTTTCAAAGGCGAGTTTAGTTGCTTTCATAGCATTGTGGATTTGCTTTTTTTATCATGCGGGTGATCGCAAAGTAATTAGACCAGGAGTTTTTATGATGGCATGCAACATTGCGCACGGGAGGAGAGTAGCTTTTGCCCCTGCAGTGCTAGCACGCTTATACTTAGGCTTAAATGCCATGGCTAAACACAGAAGAGGACCAGGATATTCCACCACAGTGTTCCCCTGCTCATTTCTTGTATGCTTGGGCTGGTTATTATTTTTCGAGACATATATCTCAAAAAGGAGGATAGAGCGACAATACCTAAAAGTATCCACGGGTTCTTTGAGAATACCGAAGATCTTTGCAATTTATGAATTCCAGCGCGACTCCGTTTACCAATCCTATATATGTGAGGAACTTTATCCGACATGAAAGCAATTTCATATCTCGCCCTTTCTCGTTCATGCACCATAATGGCGAGGGTGGTGCGAGATTCGGATACCCGGCTCGGACCATATGTATTGGATTCATATACCATGGAATATGTGATAAATCTTCGTTGTGGAATTCTTCCGCTCGAGTGTGCGAGGAGATTTTTTTGCAGAACCTTATAATCCACATCGATTTGGGCGCCAATTTGGATACGATCAGCATACTCCGGCGTTCATTAATATTCCCAGGAGGGCTCCTTCTCTCGGAATTCTTGCGGGAGTCTTGGCTCCATCTTTCTCGCCAAAGGACATCTAGCTCATTCTACATCCCGATGCACGATAGAGAAGGGAGACTTATACTTGTTTATGCACAGAAATGGCTGAGAACTGTTGAAGTTTTTTTCAAAGCAGAGGCATTCATTGTTGATCCAAGATGACTTGAGACAAGAGACACATTAATAGGGAGGCGAGGGCAATCTTGAAGGGCCCGCGATTTATCAGCGAAAAATATATTCATTGATGACAACGATCTTACTATTGACCCGGTTGTCTCATCAAAGCGACAAAAGAGCGAAGGTATGTCAATTTTTATTTATTCAATTATTTGTTTATTTATTTCTCCAAAAAGAAAAAAATCAATTGTTCCTTTACCACTTTTTCTTTCACAAAGGAAAAATTTTTTTCAAAAACCCTCGAGAATTTTTTTCTTTTTTCTTTTTCACGCCCTTTTTCTTTTTTTCTTTTTGATTTTTATTTTATTTATTATTTTTTTCCAATGATTTTTTTCCTTCTTTTTCCTTCAAATCTGATGATAAATTTTTAATTAATAAATTCGAATTTTTTTATTCTTCTTCTTTTTTTCTGTTTTTAATTAATTAAATTTTTATCTTCAAAAATTCGGAATTTTTTTATTATTATCACCTCTTAAAAAAAATTTTCGACTCAAAATTAAACTTTGTGTTTTTTTTTATTTGACTCAAAGTCAAACTTTGTAATTTCACACTTTTTACTTGACTCAAAGTCCAAATTTTGACTCAAAGTCAAACTTTGTAACTTCATACTTTTATTTGACTCAAAGTCCAAGTTTTAACTCAAAAGTCTATTTTTCAATATAGGGATACAAGTTCATGACACCCCATTAGACAATGTTAGGGTTATTCAAAGTCCTTCAAGAATTGATGATGTTCCCACATTAGATCTAGAGATGCACATGAGCTCCCATGGTAAGAAATATCTCTTTCTCCTCATCTATGCATCTTTAATGAATCTTGATGACGTCTTATATCTAGATCAAATGAGCGAACAAGATTTCAAGTGTCGGTCGCGAAGAAAACATTGGAGTTGGCAACGATGTTGGGATGGAAGACAATATTGGAGTAGAGGAAAATATTGAGATTGAAGAGACTCTTCCAAATCCACTACAAGGTATATTTTCATTTCTCCGTAAATTTTGCAACAAAGCCCTTAGTTATTATTATTTTTTTTGTTAGGGGATGCACCCGTTGCCTTGGAAAATGAGCTCCCGCAAAACCCGTCAATAATCCAAGAAGGTTTTTTTTTTTTTAATATATATTATTTATTTATATTTTTTTTCTTCATCGCATAACGATATTATTATTATTTTTTAGCGATTCAAGAGAATGAAAGTATTTCATCTCTTAGTCAAACTCCCTCGGCAAGTTTTATAAAAGATGCCCCCTCTTCAATGGAGAGTGATGGCGGGAATACTCATGCTGAGAGTGTACCTTGTGATAGCAAAAACGCTAGCATTGAAAACACGCCTCAGAATAGTGATAACGTTAATGTTGATACCACACCTCTAGGAATGCAGAACGAAGGTATTATTTATTTATTTACTTTCTCTCTTTTTTTCCTTCTCTTTTTTTTCGCGAACCTCCATGATATATGTATATATATATATATAATTTTCTTCTTCTTTTTCTTTTCGGGTTTTTCTTTCGGTTTTTAGACGTCCAAGAAATTGCCAGGGACGTTCATACTCCCACCGAAGAGTGGAAAGTGATGGCTCTAATGCCGACGTAGGGATTACCATTTTGCCAGAACAAGCCCAAGGTAATCTTTTTATTATTATTATTATTTATTGAAGGTCAAAATTTCTTTGTATATTCTCTTTGTAGGTTCAAAGAATATACCAAATGTAGTTTTACGCCTACGAGACGAGATGATCAACAACATCAAGTCCCTCAACTATCACAACTACCAAGACATCATCGACAAAGTAAAGGAGTCAAAATTACTCTTTCAACCTTTCAACGTTGATTTGAACAATCTAGAGCCTTTCATAGAGAAGATCGCTCGATGTGCATCCTATGCTAAAGAAGCCTCAGAGGATCCTAATGTTCAAGCTTGCATACGTAGTCAACAAGCCAAGGCATGCGTACACGAAAGAACTTTGGCACTTGAGCATCTTAACAATCTCAGGACAGACTGGACCAATGACATAAGTGCGAATAAGGAGAAGTATCAAAAACTTGCTGAAAGGGAACATCAACTTCAAGTTGAACTTTGCGAGGTTCAAGGCACAATGAAGACTCTGAGCGAAAAGATGGCGGATTCAATGGATCTGCTTGAAGCCTCCGAGCATACACAAGCGAATCTTCAAGTTGCATTGGATGAGGCCAAGACACAACTTGCTGAGAATCAAGGAGAGAACTTAGATACTCCTCTTATGGCTATTTTCACTAAATGGCTTGACGAGTTGGAAGAAGCAAAAGAATCATTGTTGAAATTTACTGGGCATTAAAGAGCCCTTTCTCTCTTTTCTTTTTTTTTTGCTTTCCTAGTTTGTTTTCTTAGTTTGTTTTTCTAGTTTGTTTATGCTTTAGCAATTGATTTTAACACATTGGTCATGGACATTTGATTTGAATAAACCTTAGCTTTCTTTTCTTTTCTCATGCATCTTTGTCTTATGGAATACTTGGAAAATTGAAATCATGATTGATTTTTTTCCTTCTTTTTATTGCCTTTTTTTGAATGAAAGTCTTGTATTTGTAGACATTTTTCGGCCAAATTTTTGGAATAATTTTATAAACCATTCATCCACTTGATAGCACCATGGTTAAAAGCGAGTGAATTAGACAAAAACAAGGTCTTTGAATTCAAATTTTTATGATAATCAAATGAGCTCAAATTCCAATCTCCACCGTTCATCTTAGAGATAAAGGAACTTATAAAATGACTGTAAAAGTTTCACTAAAATTGAATATGATTTGATATAGCGATGCTTGACTTGATGATGAGGGTAGCTGGGCAGGAATTTAGGCAGATCCTACCTCTAGATTGGCGAATTTTTATAATAGACATATGAACTTAGAATCAATCGTGACCGTTCATTTGAGATATTAAGATGCCTTGATCATATAGAAAAAAACTTTCAAAGAGGATTGAAGCTCTTTTGACTATCTGAGTCTAAAAGTTAGAATTTGATTATGATGTAATGACAATCATCAATAAATTTCATGTTTGTCTTGTGATTTTATTTTGATAATTGGTGGACTTGAGACCAAATCATCACCGTTCATATTGAGCATTGTCAGGTTTGAAGTTTGCACAAAAATTTTCAGACCGATCCGAATTTTGGCATAGTCCGATTAATACCTTGATCAACATTGAATGTGGAAGTGATATCATAATCGTGACCCACAATCCTCCTTGCTTCTATAATTCATTTTAGACTTTAAATCATATTTCAACCGTTCAGATTGAAGATTATACACGTATTTATGATTTGAAAGAAATTTTAGGATAATCAAAGATAATTTGGTCACCGATGAAGACCTTGATTGAGAGCAATACCATCAAAAGAAACTTTAACTTTCAACACTTTAACATGCATAGGGATGTTTTGTTTGTTTGTTTCATTTTGTTTGTTTTTGTTTTGTTTTTGTTTTTGTTTTTGTTTTTTGTTTTCTTTTTGTTTTCTTTTTGTTTTGTTTGTTTTTGTTTTGTTTTGTTTTGTTTTTCTTCTAACTTAATTTTTATTAAGAGACCACGGGGACGGTGTATTTGCCTCGGGAAGCACGCTTAGCGTGGCCATGACCGGTCTACAAATAGCGGACGTTCCTTCATAGACAAACACGTGTCTCCTTATTTCATTGAAAGAATTTTAGTATATGGTATGATTTTAGTACATAAATGCATGAAACTAAATGTTTTGCCTCGAGAAATACATTTAATTGTATATGACTAGTCTACCTACATGAGGGACAGGCACGTTAAAAGTCGCTATAGGCAAAACATTTTTACATTAAACATAATATTTCTTCAAGAAACGGCCCGTTGATGGGTGGCATCGGTCTTTCTCCGTTGGCATCGATAAGTTGATATGCTCCTCATCAGTGAGCGATCTCCACAACATAGGGGCCTTCCCAATTTGCTTTGAATTTGCCTCAGCTTTTTGTTGGTGATGATGGGTCTTCCCGAGAACAAGGACCATCTCTCCTTTGGTAAAAGTCCGAAAAGCGAGCCATCTTGTTGTATGCTTGAGACATTTGTAGCTTTGTAGACTTTCGAGATTTTGTTGCACTAATCTTTTTCATCAAAGAGTCCAACTCATCAAAGCGGGCCGAACATTATCTTCATTAGAAATTTCATTTTTGCAATGCCATCCTTAGGGAAGGTATCCGGATTTGAGAGGTAAGACCGCTTGAGTTCCAAATACCAAAAAGAATATGGCGTGCCAGCTGTGTTTGGAGTCCTATAGGTAGTCGCGATATGCCCATAGCATCTCCGGGGAGTCTTTCATGCCTAATCTCTTTTTGTTTTTGGACACGGCTTTTTCTTCAGCGACCGAGAGGGTTTTGTTGAATGCTTACGCCAATCCATTTTGCTCTAGCGTTATAGATGGAGGTATATCTCCAATCTATTTTTGATGATCTTTACTGCAAAATCTTCCGACTGAAAGCTTACGGAAAGAGGGGCCATTGTGCAGAAATAATTCTTCTTGGAGTCCCAAATCTATATAAGATGTTTTCCACGAAAATTTGAGGATATTCTCGATTTTGACTTCTCTCAGTGGATTGCATACGCCCATCGCGGAAAAGTAATGCAAGCTGACCTATATGAATCGATCTCCAAAGATGATGGTGGTTCGATAGGACTGATGTACATCGTTCCCCATATCTCAAAAGGCCATGAAGAGGCTGTGGGGTGTAAAGGATTTGGATGTTTATGAATAAAGTCTCCATGTATCTGACATAGATGACATTTTCTAGCATAATTAATGCAATCTCCAACCATGGTTGTGCGGTAATATCCCAAAGCGCTTAATCTTGAGTCGCATCTTGCAGGTCCGGATTGGTGTGCACCACATATCCCGGGAATGTATATCATGCATAACTTCTTGGGCTTCTTCATCATGAGAGGCACTCGCAGGTAATTGATCATATGACCTACTGAGTATAATATATCATTTATGAGGGTGAATCTTAGGGCTCTTCAACTGCATCATGAGACCTTTTTGATTTATCCTCAGGAGTTTATGATATTTCAAATATTCTATGAGCAGTTGTCTCCAATCTTCCTTTGACATTTCGAGAGTGAAGACTTCAGCATTGCCCCAGCCACTCTCCTCTTGACTTCCGTCGGGATCGTACTAATGGGTCTTCTATTTCTTATGGTTATATGGATTTCTTCATAATTTGGATTTGCCAGCTCCTTTGCTACTTTCGCCAAAGAATCGACTTCTCCATTTTCGATCTTGAAACCCTCCTCAATTGCACTTGGGGAGTTTTCTTCATCAGATTTTTGACCTTCTTATAATATTTAAGAAGTTCAGGTTTGTATATCTTGTAGTCTCCTTCAACTTGCTTGATAATGGTGTGAGTCTCCAAATATGTGTATGTCTTGGATCCCCATTTTGATGACCGGTTCCAAAACCATGGCTATAGGAGCTTCATATTACTGCCTCATTGTTTGTACATGGCTCGTGAGGGAGAGGCATATCAGGATCCCTCCTTACGGTGTGTGACGAACACAAGTCCTATCCCGGCTTTAATTTGTGGGATTTGGAACATAAGTGCGGTTTTATAGATGGCGCTCCATCGAAAGTATAGTCGCCACCTTGTTTCTCTCCACCATTAATGTCTCTTCATCCAGGGAGATCAAGATTAAGTGGTGAATCATCGGGGAGAGGATGTCTTTGCTAGAAAGTGCCAGCGCACGCCCTTTAATTGCCTACGTGGAGTATCACGTTATATCAAATTCCATCGGGAATCAATGCCATTTTGCTGAGTCTTCCTGTAAGCAATGGCCTCGATCATAAGGTATTTGAGGTGGGTCTATTTGATATGAGTATTACTTTGCTTCTGCTAGTAATTGTCTCTATACTTCATATGCAAAACACCAAAGCTAAGCAATGCATGCTTTTTCAATTGGTGTATATTTACTCTGAGCTCCTACCAACATCCTGCTAAGGTAATATAGCCCATTTTCTTTGCCTTCTTCATTATTACGAGCCAACATGGCTCCCAAAGACCCTTCAATGCGGCCAGTATATAAGATCGAGGCTTTCCATGAATCGGGCCGGCCGGATAGTGGATTCAACAAGTACCGCTTAATGTCAAATGCTTTCGACATTCATCATCCCATTTGAAAAGGAGCATTTTTCTTGACTAGTTTAGATAAGGGCTTGCATCTTCCCGAGAGGTTGGAGATAAATCTCACGATGTGGCATAAGCGACCCTGGAAGGGCCTTGTTTGCTTGATGTCCGAGGAGAGTGTAGCATTTCTGGATTGCCTTTATCTTGGAGGATCTATCTCTATTCGATGCCTCACGATGAAGCCTAGGAATTTTCCCGGAGAGGACTCAAAAGCACACTTCATGGGATTCATTTTCAACTTGTATTTTACGAGGCGTGTAAGCTGTTCTCGGATCCATCAAGATGTTAGTCTCTGGAATTTGTAAATCCACAAGATCATCCACATAGCATTCGACAACTTTGTGGAATTAAATCATCAAATATTACAGTCACTAGCTCTCTTTGATATGTCGCTCCGCATTCTTCGATCGAGCGGCATTACCCTATAGCAATAGATTTCCATGTGGGTGTCTGAAAGCGAAAGTATTCTTTTGATCCCTCTCGGATGCGTTTAATTTGATTATATCCGATTAGCCATCCATAAAGGAGAACATGCTTCAGACCCTCGAGGTGTTGTGTCGATCACGTGAGCTCCATAGCTGGGAGAGGAAAATCATCCTTGGGACATGCCTTGTCTCGTAATCTCACAGAAGTCCACACACATCCCAGTATTTAAGCCCATCTCTTTCTTTCTGCGGTGGGATCTATGCTAGCCATCCAATCGCATTTCTTTCCTCTCCGACATCGGCTCCAACTCGAACGTCCTCTTCATCACTTTCTTCTAGATCGACCTCATCTCCCTCGTGCCCGCTTTGCTAGGAATGTGCAATCGAGATCAATGGCTGACCCGCGAATAGCAGCCACCTCATCATCCAACTCGGCATTTCATTATAGTTTCCAAAGCAAAAGCGGTGATATAATGCTCCTTCAAGAGAGGCCTTGGAATGAGTGATTTTTCTTCTTCTGATAGTTGTGCACTTAGGAAAGCTGTCCGCCGCCTTGGCGTCATTGCGTCCTAAGTCGATTTCAACTCAGCTCATCAGGTGTTTGCTTGCCCTGGCTGTCTAGCGTCTGAGGTGGTGCATTTTTCATCTTACATTTCCTCCCTCCTCCCCTCCCCGCAGTATGTTACCATGCCAACATGAGTGCTTGGAAAATCTCTGTAATAGCCTATCCCGTTCTTGTTCATCGTCATGGGATGCCACAGCTCGCGCAAAAGCCTGGCGTATGTGACCTCCTTGACTCACTCTTCTGATTTTGCTCCCAAAATCTCTCAAACTACATATCTTCACAGGCGGAAGCTTGTTGGGGTACTGGCGTACAGGAAATTTACAGTTGAGCTTCACTCGCCTTCTATTTCTTCAATATTTGTGATATGTATCATCTCACTCAGGTCTTCTTTACTCTTGTCCTTATAAAAGAGAATGCCTCTCTCTCTCCTTTTCATCTAGCATGAGTCAGACATGATGTGCTTTTAAATGCCTCGATCGTGTATTTACATCCAAGTCATCCATAGGATTTGTGTATAGCCCTTGAGGGATCCTCATGTCGTGTATAAGTCGTGAAGCCTTTTCTTGATGAGGATCCTTCTCGATTTGACCCTTACTTTGGGCGATGTCCGCTTTGCTCTCATCTTCCTGATGACTCGAAAGTTGTCACTACCAAAGCGAGGTGTGCCGGATTCTTTTGGAGCCACGTGGTAGTTTTGCATTTGCCTTGATCCAAAGATCACTTTCTTTTCCGCGAGTGGCAATCTGCTCGGTTTGGTTTGGATGTGTTGAGATATTGCCTCGCATCCTCACTTGAGTGTGCCATTGGATGCCAAAGGGTTGGATCTCTCCATCAGTCCAGACTCCTCCTCTATCCACCAAATATTTTGCTGATTGATGCAATGTTGGAAGGAACCACTCGCGGTTCCTCGAGATCCTGGCCTTCCTAAGAGCTTTTATAGGACGTACGTGGCGATTACATGAAATTTCACACCGGGACAGATATCCAAAACTTGCTGTGGGAGAGCGATCGATCGCTACCCGCTTTTGGTCATGGCTCGATTGAAGCTGGATAGCCAATCCTCTCCGAAGATAAGTGACGCCGCCTCGAGAGCGATGCTCGAGAGTATTGAGGGTCATTAAATCTCAAAGACGACTCGGATCCAGTCAAAACCCGGCTGAGTCTTGCACTCGTCCACAAAATCCACAACGTCACATATAATTGAGTCTCACTGTTGTGTCCGTAGTCCCAAGTACTAGGTCCTCTTTGAAGATCAGGAGAAGATGCTCGCTAAGGAGACTTATGCATAGGGGCTTCTTTTTATGTTGACTTGCCCGGTATGCTTGGAGTACTGTCAAGGATTTTGTAGGGCATGTATGTCCAAAGAACTCCCGACTTCGACCGACATCATCAGCGCACTCGTGCACCGAGTGAAAGTCTGGGACCTTTCTTCAAATGTGCCGAAAATATTGCTTAGCGTTTGCGTTTTTCAAGGGTCTCTTAGAGACATTCCTCTTAACTTCAATCATGCTCCTATCTCGTTTATTTGAGCTGGAACGTCTCTGGGTGAAGTGCTTTTCGCCCGCTCCTGAAAGCATCGTGATCACGACGTATATGTGCCGCGGTGCTTTCATCTTCCTCCTGCGGGGAAGTTTAGCCCATCTTCCTCGAATCATCACGAGCATTGTAGCATAACATTCACTCCTTTCTGCCCAGTAATGCCCGTCAAGAGTGTGAAATTTACGAGAACTCACAGTCTCTTGCAACCATTTTTGGAAAGCTTGACATTCTTCTATGCGTTAATATCCACCCGTAAACCGGTGATAGTCGCGTGAGGCTCAGTGTCTACCAAGACGCATTAGGCGCGCCTGGGTTTATGCAAATTCAATCGACTTATAGCACTTTTGATCTAAAAAGCTACTTTCCTTTTATTCCTTTCCCGTAGATCTCTGTCTTTGATATTTTGTTGACTTTTAGAAGGTATTTGGAGAATCTGCACGTACCGTGAAACAAAATTTTGTCTGAGTGATTCGAGGATATGTCTCAGATTCATCCGCTCAAACGATCTTCTAATGTGTAATGGTATGTAGCCTAGTAAGCTCCTCACTCGTCCACATCTCTTTAATGATAAGCGTGATGTCTTCAGCAGTAGTGCGCTTTCTTTCTAAGACCTTATTTATATTTTGGGGTCTTCGGGTGTCAATATGGTTCTTTGGACATTAGTTGTGGTAGGGCTCTAAGAGCTCAGCGCTTCGCCTTTCTTTACTCTTTCCACGTGCTATCTGCTTTCTTTTGCTTTTTCACTGCACTTGGGGTCGCAGTCAGCACGGCCATATGAGCTCTTCTGCGCTCGGAAAAGCTATCATATTCATCATCATCTTCGCGTTGTTATATATAAAGGTTTCTCTCCGGATAGCCATCCTCGCAGGTCTCCACTTGCACATCTTCTTCATTTCGATTTCTCGCTCGTTCCCCCGAGTAACTCCTCGAGTTTCGTGAGGAAAATACATCTCCGAGGGTAATCAGGAGACCCTTTCATCTCGCTCATTCCTTCACTGAGTCCTGGGTTTATACTCCCCAATAATAGGATTTCTGCGCTTTGAGTGTTCGCGCTTTTTGCTTTCTTTTCTTATTCTTTTTCTTTGCGCTTTCTGTGCAGCGACCTCTAGTGGAGGTTGCTCGAGGCAGCCTCAAATGACTCCACTGCAATTGCTCAGCCCAACCTTTTTAACATCTTCATTGATCTTTTGGATACAAATACTTCCCATAACTCTGCTTCGGCTGAGACAAGTGCCTATCATCTTCCGTCGATGTAAATATCACCTTGTTACCAACCACACCAGACTTCCTTCAGGGACGAGACCTCCGGGGTTTAGGCGAGGGCGCATCGAGCGTATATGTGTTGCGGCCTGGTTGCTCCGGATCAAAAGCTTATTCTTTGAGAGTGTGATTCTTGCCCTCTTGGTATTGTCGCTCGACCCGCCCTCGAAGACATAACAATCTTCTATTATCAGGTCCCAACACCCCATGATATGAGATGAGTGGGATGATCACGTCTTGCTTTGTCTCACCAGGTCGTGTCTTTTGCATCTGAGGAGTGTCCTGCGACCCTCTCTCACAAACGATCTCTTTGAAGATTTTATGTACTTTATCTCCTTCCGAAGGATATACTTCTTATTCATCCTATCCTTCAAGGAAGGAAGAGGTTTTCGACTCACGTCAGAGTAGCACTCTAAGCTAGGTACCTTAGCTTGTTAAACTTATGGGACCTGCGTTCGCCTTTCCACCTCGATATTGAAGGTGCAGTAGCAGTGTACTTTGAGCGCTCTATCCGCTTTCTTGGATTTGTCTTTGTCACCCCTTGAAGTGGTTTTGGAAATTGGACCGCTACCCTTCGCCTGGTCCTTTCCAATTTTAGCTTCAGATTAAGCCTTGGGATGTAGTGATGCTAGATGTACTCAAGAAAGGTGACATGTCCAACTATCAATGTCTCTTTGAAGCAGCCGACCCACCGGGCCTGCATGCCCGGTCGAGAGTGGTTTGTTCACATTTGGTGCTCAGGACTCCTCCATCTCATAGCATGTAATTCGACCACTTTTTCATCTGTTTTCGAGCGAGTGGCTACTAGGTCGTCAATTGTGATTTTGCTAAGCCTATGCCCCCAAGCCAGTACTCGAGTGCATCTTTAGCTTCTCGCTATGTTTGAATCGGAACACTCGGTGTGCAGTTTGCGCTGCCATTCAAATGCTACTTCCGCTTAGACTTACGCAGAGCACTGCCTCAGGAGGAGCGATGGCTTCGTGCCTTGTCAGATCTCCACATAAGCACGGACAAAATGAGGCCAAGTAGTTGGTCGGGATTGCCAACTCTGATGAGAATTGCTTGAGATTTAGGACATATTATATCCCTTGGGGTAAGGCACCCGTGTCGTGAGTAGCTGGGATGGGGCTTGATCTCCATACTGCCCTTGTCTCAGCAATTCCTTTTGGTTTGTGACTCAAGAACTTCACTATTCTAGCACGTATCTCTTCGAGTCATTGTGTACCGATTGTTCCCCGAGCATGGCATAAGAGGTTCTTCCATGTTCTCAGCGGCCTCGAAGGTTGCTCCCTTTGGAGGTGGTGTTGGACTTCTCGACCTCTTGACATTCTCCGTAGGAAACGTAGGTTGCCCTCGGCTCAAGCGGGCCTCGGGGGCTTCTCGTGAAACTCGGGTTGACTCTCGATCTTCCCGGCTGTATTCGAGCTGATTTTCCATGAGGATTTTAATTTGTTTTGCATTTGTAACATTGACCCCATCAACATTGCCATGTTGTGATTTGAGGTCTTTGATATTCGTGATCGCATGTCCTTTTGCGAGGGAATAAAAGGCAGTTCGTCCTCTGCCATGCTCGGTCATTCTAGTAAGGTACTGCTTTGTGCTTCCTTGAGTACGTGTGAGTGGTGGAAGGCTAGTCCTATCCCTTGCTCCTCATGTATGGCACATGACCTGAACCTTCTTCCCATTCAGATTCCACGCTTCTACGGACTGTGTCAGTCCCATGAGCCCCTGTCAAAAGTGTGACTTCCTTTGCTTCAAAGAATCATGCATAAGTGTGTACTCTACATCAGACGTATATTTCTTCATCTTTCATTTCCTCTCCATTGAAATTTAGGACCGCTAACTCCTGTTGATTTCTAGAGCTTGGAAGGACAACACTCAGTTTCATGTTATTGACATCAATTGCTTTTTCTTGATAGAATTCTTTGGTCTAATCTTCTCCGACTGCAATTTTGACGCTGTAGTCTTGTAGAGATTCTGACCAAATGAATTCCCCGTGATAGATTCTTGAGGTCTACCAACTTGTTTTCACCCCGCTTGGGAATGTGCAGTCTGCAAAGGGTCATGCTCTTCAATTAAAGTTAAGAGGTTCAAATGAGTTGTTAAAGGTATCGAACTGATTATTTTTTTGAAGTTCTTTGAACGACACAAAATCCAAATTTTGTTTGAACTTTAACTCCTCCTTTGTGTGAGCCCCGAAACACACTTTTCTTCTTTGTGCCTTCACTGGCTGAGTGGAAAAATCTACTTCCACTATCGAATGAAGGTGGGTTCATCCCCATCATCATTCATGTGAACCACCTCTTAGGGTTAAGGGATAGCTCAAATACAGATAGTCTCAGTGAGTCCTGAGAACAAGATCCCCATGTAGTCAGTGTGAATAATCATACTGGGGCGACGCCTTTGGATGGAAGTCATGTGGACCTCATGCCTCTCTCCAAAGGTGCGGGTCTCCGATGAACCGCACCCCGACCTGACATGGTGCCAAAGGTAGCCTGGGCCCCAGCCCAAAGGTTGAATGCAAACAAGGCCAGCACCCTACCACAAGAAAAAAATTGCAGGAGTTTTGGACTTCCGTATGTGGTCGTGGTTTTTGAGTGCCATTTTGTTCTCTTCGTTTCCGCAAAACAAAAAAGAAATATGATTAGATTTCTTTTCTAAGGGGGATGTAGGAAATAATGCCTTTACTCTTGTATTTCCTCGGCCCCAAAGATGGGAGGAGGAATGGTCCCCACCCAAGCGTGCCGAAATTTGTGGGATCAAATATGTGATTCCGCATCGCGAAAAAGACACTGCATAATATATCAAGCACAAATATCGATTTGTTTTAAGTGGTTCTTTCATCTCACAGAGGCAAAGCCTCTATTAGTAATTACCCTAGATTAGAAATCTTAGGAACCTCCGATTAA